>NC_141231.1:1275000-1377500 GCF_054856515.1 Filicampus tigris | reverse complement strand
AACGATTTGCAATTCCGATTCTTAACCAAAAAAAATAGAAGGATTTATTTTTGGACAAATCACATGAACAAATCTCTGTTCTTCAATTTCATGAATTTTTTAATGCCACATCAGATTTGGATCGGACATGCTTTGGTGGACAGCAGGGGTGGTGTAGTGTCTTCCAGAAATGGTCTGGTGTCACGATAGCTAAAGTATATTTTTCACGATTTTTTTAAAATCAGGTCTGATGACAGTGAAGTATCCATATTTCAGGGGACATTTATTTTGAAATACCACATCAAATTTATATGAGACCTGTTTGATGGACAGCTATCGTGGTCTAGTGTCCTCCATAATTGGTCTGGTATCACGATAGCTAAAGGATATATTTTAACGATTTGTTTAAAATTAGGTCTGATGACAGTGAAATATACATATTTCAGGGGACTTATTTTGAAATCCCACATCAGATTTGGATGGGACTTGTTTTGGTGACAGCCAGGGTGGTCTAGTGTCATACAGAGCTAGTCTGGTATCATGACAGCTAAAGGATCATTTTTAATACTTTCTTTGAAATCACGCCTGATGACAGTGAAATATGCATATTTCAGGAGACCTTTATTTTGAAAGACCACATCAGATTTGGATCGGTCTTGCTTTGGTGGACAGCAGGGGTGGTCTAGTGTCCTCCAGAATTGGTCTGGTATCACAATAGCTAAAGGATATATTTTAACGATTTTCTTTTAAATCAGGTCTGATGACAGTGAATTATGCATATTTCATGGGACTTTTATTTTGAAATGCCACATCAGATTTGGATTGGACTTGTTTTGGTGACAGCCGGGGTGGTCTAGTGTCATACAGAGCTGGTCTGGTATCATGATAGCTATAGGATCATTTTTAAAAAATATCTTTAAAATCACACCCGATGACAGTGAAATATGCATATTTCAGGCGACTTTTATTTTGAAACGCCACATTAGATTTGGATCGGACTTGTTTTGGTGACAGTTGGGGTTGTCTAGTGTCCTCCAGAACTGGTCAGGTATCATGATAGCTAAAGGATATTTTTTAACGATTTTTTTTAAATCAAGTCTGATGACAGTGAAATATGCATATTCCAAGGGGCTTTTATTTTGAAATGCCACATCAGATTTGGATGGGACTTGTTTTGGTGACAGTCAGGGTGGTCTAGTGCCATACAGAACCGGACTGGTATCATGATAGCTAAAGGATCATTTTTAATGATTTTTTTTAAATCAGGCCCGATGACAGTGAAATGTGCATATTTAAAGGGGCTTTTATTTTGAAATGACATCAGATTTCGATGGGACTTGTTTTGGTGGTCTAGTGTCATTCACGACTTTTCAATGTCAATTTGATTAGTTTGAATAAAAAATAAAAACAAATTGTACTTGCAGACATATATCCATATTTCAAATACTCTTCATTTTTCATTGCATCTCAAGATTCAAATTAACCATTCTACATTCTCTCAGAAGTGCACTAGCTGCGTTATAACAGAGAGCTTATTTAATATATTGTAGCGTCTTCCAAGATCACGCCCTCAGACGTAGTACAATTAACGCATTTTATTAGTCCAACCGACTACAGTGGGCTGCAGCCGACGCCAATACAGTACAACAACCGTTAAGTTCAAAAAGTGTCACGGCTCCCTCTCCTTCGTCCTCCGCTGCTCCTCTCTTGCCCGCACCTCCTCCCATATAGCGAACCGCGCGATGCATTCATTCAGCCTCGGAAACATCAACAATAACACAGCAAAACACACATTCGACCACAACACAGATAACATAGATAATTTTTATTTCTAACCCGAAGGTTTGACGTCCAGTTCAGCGCAATGGAGTGTTTTTATTCTGAAGGGGGCTTTCGCCGCTTGTCAGCGACCTATTACCGTAATGCCTGATATAAAGGAAATTAGGGGCGGCTGGCTTGACTTCATCTTTTCGAGTGGAGGCTGGCTTGACCGCAGTGATTGAATGGTTGTTGTACTTGTGTTGGCGTCGGCTACGGCCCATAGTAGCCGGTTGAATTAATAAAAACACGCTCATTGAACTAACTCCCTCCCGCAGCGACGTCAATCATGGATGCTTTTTTTGGGGGGGGGTCAGGGGCGGAACGGGGCGGGGGCTGACAATGTTTATGAATATGGCCTGGGGGTACCCAGGTCAAGGGTGGAGGGTCGCAGCCGGACGGGCAAAAAATGGTCAAGTGCCCAGCTCTGAATTTTAGGGGTGTCACAAAAAAAGATTTGAATTGGAAAATAGTTTTTGGATTTAAAAGATACGAGATACGAATTCTGAAAAAATCACAGTCCCCAATCCCCTTTTGAGCCTTTTATTGAACGCTGGGCTAACAACAAAGTACAAACTCAAAGAGCACACTCACACAAGAGCCTCTATTGGCTATCATACCTACAATATAATTTTATGGTCTCGCGGTCAGAGATATTCACTTAAAGCGGGTGGGTCTAGAATGTGTCTCCCAATATCAATGATGGTTTACTGTAACATCTAATACAAACTAGCAAACCTAGCTGGCCAAAATAGATCATGAGTCCATGTTCAGTGTCAGCACTCCGGTTTATATTTTCAAAGCAAGAAGCACACAGATTTTAGTTTCTCACTGACCTACCTATTTGAAGTTTCCAAAGGTCAAGGGTCGTATCCTACCTGTATTTGGTCAAATTTTGGAACAATTAATTATTTTGTGGCGATTATGCACTATGGTCTGTGACAGTTTTCTAGTTCACAATCACTGAGTCGTGAATCACGCTATGCTCTGCGAACCGAAGAAAACCGTCTTTTGTTGCCTTTGTTTGCTCCTCCCACAGTGGACACATAGACATGCACGTACACGTAATATGATGGCAGAGCTCCTTATTGATGCAAGACTCAAAGTCCTCTTTGTCCACTGTCCCTCTGTTATTTTGTTGAGTGGGTGAAAGCTTGGCCATGGCACTGTGCTCCTTTGTGGTCATCAGAATATCAGTAATTAGAAAAGCAACGATTTACACACATGAATTACACCCATCAAAGGACATGCTCACATAGTGAGTGCTTATTACTGAATATATAAACCTTGACTAATCAACTAGCAACCCGATGTGAAACAATGATATTTATCTCCCTTTTATTCAAGGGTCTGGCATTCCAAAAAAAAAAATATATATATATCAATTAAAGCTATCACTTATAGGGACGAGAGAGAATTGAACATAGATCAAAACCTGAAACTCAGTCAATGAAGCCAAAATATTGCCACATTTTTATCAAACATGCATTTGAAATACTGAGTGAATGACAGGAGAGGATATCAAATTAAATACACAGCAGCAAGATACAAGAAAGCATTCTGGTTATTAACAGAAGGCAACACAGATTATTTACAGGTCCACATATTTTGAAAGTGGGCCTCATTCACTGAACGTGCACATGTTTGACGCACAAATGTGTGATTCATCATTCATCAAAATCTTTGTACTTGAAGTTGTGCATATTCTGCCAACACATTGAGAGTCCTCAGACCATGCAAGCACACAAATAATGATGGATCAGCTTTGGGGGAAACAAAAGTCAAACATCTTTTTACCCAATTATTAAAACTGGAGTCATTTATAAAATCAATAATAATAATTCTAACGATAATGTCTTAAAATCAACCATTTGTTAATGAGTTGACTGATGTCCTAAATAACCGTGAAGGACACTTGTCATCACAATTACCCTGGTGACGTTCAGGTTCGTGTGCGTGTTTATGTGCTGCATGAATGAATCTGCCACTGTCTATGTGCCTGCAGTTGTCACTCAAGTTTAACTTTTTGCTCGCGAGGAGAACGAACAGAGATGTGCTCAGTGACAAATCTCAGAACACTCTGAATACACTCTGTCGTTGCGGCTCTTTTTATTTACAAAAGGGTGGTTTCTGGTTACATTGACATTTGCTCTAACAGTTGGGAAAAATAAATCACAGATTGGTATGCTTGCTTTGAAAATAACATAAACACAAAGTGTTAAAACAGCCCATTGCAATAAAGCAATTTACAGACAGGAAAGCTTTCTTGAGATGAAGGCACAATTTCCTATCTATACTGCAGCTGCAGCTTGAGGCATGCTCTGCTTTCTTCATAGCCAACTTCAATTTACATGACACAAACAAGTTTATACTGTTGAATACCATACAGTAAATATGTGATAACTTATGTACAATTATTCTAACAGCAATAATTTTATTATCTGAAAACTTGACACTGTGCATGTTTGTGGGTATCGACAAGAGTGTTTGCAGTTGAATTGAATTTGTTCGCCTTACTTGGGCGCAGGCAAGCATATGTTCAGTTCCCACTCAAAGAAAACGTGAGAGTCAACAATTGTCTATCGAGATCAGTGCTTCTCAAATCGGGTGACGGGACACCCTGGGGGGGCGAGGTGCGATGTTGAGGGGGGCGTGTGTGACCCTGGGGAACATGCTTTTTTTCCGCCGTACTACAATGACGTGTTATTGCACATCCACTCCAGCAGTTGGCAGTGGCGCTCTAATTGCCCATTGTGCGCAGCGAGTATTAACTCCACCGTGTAGGTTTGTTTTGCAATGAGCTGGCGATATGAAGTGCAGTAAACAAACACTTAGACAACATGAAGACATTTTTAACAGGGATGAAAAGAAAGGCGGAGAGAAATGAAGACAGTGATTCAAAAGAAAGTCACCCGAAAGCAAAGACGTGCAAATATGACGAAGCATTATGTAGCGCTTGGCTTCACTGTAACTACAGTGGGAGGCAAGGAAAGACCAGTGTGTTTGCTGTGTCTAAAAATGCTGACAGCGGACAGCGTGAAGCCAAATAAATTAAAGTGCTGTTGCTGCACTGAAGACCAAGTACAGGTTCCCGCTTAACATTGAGCAGGAGCTGAGAGTTGCAGTATCATGCTTCAAACCTCGCTTTGAGAAGCTGTGCGTTGTGTAACTCTTCTTGTTTGTGATGGAGCTCAAATCTCCTGCTCTCTGCGTTGTGTTATGTGGGAATAAGTGACAGGTGACATGATGGTTGCTTGACTCGTTTACTTCCTGTATAAACACACGACGTGCGATGGTCAGTCCCAGAAAGTGTTATCGGCACGCTCGGCGGCGACACAAATGGACTGGCATACATTAATACAAAATGTAAAATAAAAGAAATACAATAAAAATGTACCTGTACAAACACACGACGTGCGATGGTCAGTCCCAGAAAACGTTATCGGCACGCTAAGGAGTAAATTGTTAAATTAGCATTTGTGGCTAAGTGTCTACTAACAAATGCACAGCGGCACCCAACTCACCTCGACGGCGAAACAAATGGACTGGCGGCAATTGCGACACACCCAGCCATATATATACACAGCATGACAGAGAGAGGCGCTGTTGAGCCATCATGTTTAAACAAGTGGAATCACTCCAGTACCACAGTAACTCTGTTACAGTTGCAAAACGTGCACATTGTAGCCATTGAAGGGACGGTGGGGCCACGTTTTCACTAACAAGTTCGTTTTATATATTTTTTGATCAGGAAAATGAAAAAAGTTGTCATTTTCTATTTTATCAATAAATTTGGGAGAAATTAGGAAATAAGTGACTCCATGAATAACCCCTTGTTAATGAGCAGAATGGCCACGCCCCCTACCGTTCTATCCTTGTTCGGAGTCACGCGAGGAGCCGATTCCAAACTCTCCATTGGAAATCATTGTACTTTCATTGCTTATAACGTCCAAAAACGGCGATCAATTGGCACCAAAATGTATGTGGACATCTCTACTAATGACCACTTCAACATATCAAAAGGATTAACCTCTCCGTGTCTGATTTATATGAGAATGAGGAAATGTGGAAGTCAGCGGAGCTACATAGGCTGGAACCAGCGCACACTGCTTCTTTGCTTAAAAATAAATAAATAAATAAACAACAACACTGCTTCTTTGCTGATCACGGTTAGGACGGGCGAGGCATTAAACACCAGTCAGGATATTTACAGAGACTGAAGTGTAAATGAGACGTGCACATTTATTTGGATGAGGAGTGCCCCAGATTTTCGGCTTACAACGCACCGTCTAATTTGGAAGGTAACAGCCAAAATGACACGTTCCAATGC
This sequence comes from Filicampus tigris, assembly GCF_054856515.1. Taxonomy (NCBI): domain Eukaryota; kingdom Metazoa; phylum Chordata; class Actinopteri; order Syngnathiformes; family Syngnathidae; genus Filicampus; species Filicampus tigris. Next base: position 1,371,373 of record NC_141231.1, on the reverse strand, counting down.
GGCCACACTCTCGGCTGTGCATCAGCCTCGCTGGTACTTTTCGTTCGCTGTTCGATGAGGGCTTTTGTCACTCTCAAGCCGCTTCACTCGGGCAGAAGGGGGCTGCAAGCAAAAAGCAGAGACACCGCGCGCGACTGCTTGCGAGGCGACATGAAGACAGACTCATCTTCACCTCCACACGCTGGGCGGACAGTAACGAGCTAATGTTGTTGGGCTAACGCCTTTTGTTTTAACGGCCTGAAGCTAATTGTTGCTAAACTTCCGCTGTCCCAATCCTACCTTTAACCGGGGAGGGAAGCGGGGGGCTCCAATCTGCCTGCTGCTGCTGCTGCATGTCTCTCCCTCCTGAGACATGAGTTTAGTGTCGCTAAATGTCTGAAATATAACCAGTCGGGGTTTGTGTGCGCATTCATGCTCTTGTCCGCTTCAGCTTGTGAAAGTGGAGGAGCAATCGCCTAGGTGTTTTTGATTTTGTGGAGGTGATCATGATGAGATCACGTTTTATGTCAATAAATCCAAACTATTGTGCAGAACACTTTTATACTTTCACAGTTTGAAGTGGACAAGAGTAGTAATGTGCATTTGCATTTTGGTGGCGATCGGTCACCGTTTTAGACAACAGAACTGACAAAGTGAGCGATATTACCAAGCATGCCTTCCTCGCGTGACGTAGACTGCTGAGACCGAAAACATAACATAAAGGGGCGTGGAAATTTGTCCTAAACCTAATCACAAAAAAAGACCTTAAATCACTACAGAGTCTTTTGAGGTCGGCATTTTAGTACTAATGTCGTTTTTACATGCAAACCTATTATATAAGTGCCAATGTTAAGCTCACTCAAGTGGCTCTTTAATCTTGGCTTCCTCATTTTGATATAAAAAAAAAAAACAGCACAAATTGTTTTATTCATTTTTGTTTTGTAGGTTAAAGTGTTTTATATATTGTTCTCCTGAGATAATGTTGCTGAAGTCAATTTGAATTTATTATTTTTTGATTTTGTTTAATTTTATTTTCAGCAGCAAATGGTGCAAGTCTGTCAAAAATGTTTACAGCTTAAACAAAGATATTTTTTGAATTTCAGGAAAATTGATGCACTTAAAATCTTTTCTTTTACAGACTAATAAACATAATAAGGTTATTCTTGTAAATTGAACTATATCTATTTTTATTTTCTTTATGTTAACAAGGATACGATGTTATGCAGAGGTGTACCTATCACTATTTCATAGACAAATGATATCATTTATAGTTGCAACAGAGGTTGGGGTGGGGGGGGGCGTGAATTGTTTTCTTCTTGCTAGGGGGAGCGTAACAGAAAATAATTGAGAAGCACTGATCTAGATGTGGCGGCACGGTGGTCGACTGGTTAGCACGTCCGCCTCACAGTTCAGAGGTCGTGGGTTTGATCCCGGCTCCAGCCTCCCTGTGTGGAGTTTGCATGTTCTCCCCGTGCCTGCGTGAGTTTCCTCCGGGTACTCCGGTTTCCTCCCACATTCCAAAAACATGCATGGTAAGTTGATTGGACTGTCTAAATTGCCCCTAGGTGTGATTGTGAGTGCGGATGTTTGTCTCTGTGTGCCCTGCGATTGGCTGGCAACCAGTTCAGGGTGTCCCCCGCCTACTGCCCAAAGACAGCTGGGATAGGCTCCAGCACGCCCGCGACCCTTGTGAGGATAAGCGGAATGGATAATGAATGAATGAATGAATGATCTAGATGTGTGCTCTGCGACTGACTGAGGATTTGTCACTTTGCATTGCTGCCCTTGTTATATTTCGTGGTCCCGCTGCTTGTATTACTCGAAGGCGAACAGGTCAGCCGAAGCTGGCGGTATGAGGCTAATGCCCATTCAAGTCTTGCCACCAGGCGTGCGCGTGTCCATGGGCGTGTGCGTGGCGCATTTTTTTCTTGTGTCAAAATGCTGCCATGCTGGCGTTATTTTAGTGGTGAATGTCTTTTCAGTGTGGAGCAGAAGTGTGTCAGCACCAAAAAATGTTGGTGCCCTCAATATATTTTATGTTACTGGTTCCAACAGTACTTTCCTAATTCTGTCGAGTGTCGACCACAAATGTCTCTTTGTTGTGCTATATCGATTTATTTACTATATATTTTTAAACAAAGTGTGCAGTGTTTGTTCATTGATTTGCTCTTTTTTTTTTTCTGTATCTGTGTATTTTTTGTACTGCTTTCTTTAATTTAAATTGGGCAATAAGTCAAAATGATGGTCATCATTATTATAAGTTTTGTGTTCAGCAAGCTTTCCGATTATTAAATGGTAAAAGTTGACAAAGTTATGTTAACTTTTTGGGGCCATCTCACAACTTCAACTCTCTTGCGCATTGTCTGTGATGCGCCAAAAGAACGCCCTTTTATGCGGAAATAGGGGCACGGTTCACGCTAATTAGAACGCTGCGGACAAGCACTGTCATTCAGAATGAATTATTCATGAACATACACGCCGCCATGCGAAAAAATTGGGCTGACACGCATGTGTCATTAATCTGACTGATTTGGTGTATGCACTGAACTTTGGGCCATCGGGAATTTCGGGAAAATATGTGAATTTTCATCAACATTCTGTGTATTACGAACTTGTTTTTCAAAGCTGGTCTAAATCCGGTTCAAGTTCTTGCTACCATGTTGTGCTCTTGGAATGAAAAGTCTGACACGCAAGATTATTTTAAAACATTTGGCATTTGTTTTGATCTGCTCATTGTTATTGCAATGTAATGTTTACCACCTTCAGACAGAGATCGACAAGGTCCACTCTGTGCGCATGGGAGTCGGGAACGGGCTGCGTCAGGATGTCTGGCAGGAGTTCCATAGACGCTTTGGAAACATCAAAATGTGTGAGGTGTACGGCTCCACCGAGGGAAACCTGTGTTTCATGAATCACATTGGCAAGATTGGCACAGTGGGGCGTTCTAACTTCATCTACAGGGTGAGTAGATGGCAATACCAATGTCTATTGTAGTAGTACGTTGTTTTATATTGTTGTGTACCTACAGCAGGGGCACTGGTCAAATGAACATGTATGGCTTGAATGGTTGTAATTTATTAATTTAGCAGGTAAAATGACTTAAAAACTGAAAAATACACCCCTATATTGATTTATTTCACTCTTACGGCAAAATATTTGATCAAATGGGTGCATCCATATTGGACACTAATACATACAAGTCACTTCCTGCAAGTTGTCAACCACATATCCATTAGAAAATAGGTTTAACTCACTCATTCTGAGTGTTTCCGAACCTCACGGAACCTCGAGGAATCGTGGCTCTAGCCACCGGAAGTGACGTAGACTGTACAATTTCCATGCGCTACAAACACAGCATATTCAATGGCGTGCGATGTTTTGGAATGAGAGGATTTTGAAACACACGAGCCGACAGAAGGGGGCGTTATCAGACCGTTCATGATTAGTAGTCACTGAATCCTCCGGCTACTGTGCTGTCACATCTCCGGAAAAAGCTGAAGATGAGGGGGTGCGAGATTCAAATCAAATCAAATCAAATTTATTATGTAGCACTTTTCATACAAAAAGAATGCAACTCAAAGTGCTGTCCAGTAAAAATGTCCAAAACACAACATAAAAAGGAAGACCCGCTCACGCCCTCCCTCCCAACAAACCCAAAGATATATATCCGCCAGTACTCGCACCTACACACACACACACCCCACATATACACACAAAGCACACAACCTGATCAACTTTGTTAAAAAAGACATGACAAGGCACAGAGGAACCAAATGAGGAAAGTTTACCCAAGGGGGGCTCGTTCACGCTGAGGGAAATGACAGCCCACGGGCCACAGGGAGTGCCGCCATAACACCGACCCCCGGCCCGGATCAGCCGGGTGGACCCCACACAAAGTGTAGAGTCCCCCGACCACCCGGACCCAAGGAACCCCTGTGATGACGGCCCCTGCGGGAAGGGCAGCCACCTCCCCCCAACGCGAAGGGCCCCCCATGAGGAAACACTGGAGCTAAAAGCTAACAATAAACAGTAATATAATTGAAGAACTAAAATCAGTAATATAAGAGAAGAAGAATCCTCAGTCAAAAGAAAAGATAAATTACTTAAAATTAGTTAAAAGCCAAACTAAAAAGGTGTTCAAATTGTATTTAGTGATTAAACTGCTGTCTACCAACGACCTAATCACATTTTAATGACAGCTATGCATTGTAAATGGGGTTCTAGAGGGCTACAGAAAAGTTTTCAACGTTTGCATCCTGACCTTTAAGCATCAGGCAATCTACAGTACCTTTCAATCTCAATCAATCTCAGCATAGCCTATTGCAGAATCCTTCCATTTTATGTACTACCTATCCCCACGCGTTGACTTTGGCAAGAGGTGGACCTGAACTGGTCGGCAGGCAATCACAAGGCTCATGTAAACAAACAACTTTGCACATGAACAATCAAATTCCTTCAAGAACACTAGGCATTTCATATGATCTCATTTACATGTTACATTTTGGAGAATAGGAAGCTGACAAATGACAGTCATTAGACTGAATGGAGTCAGATGGGCAACTCACCGGGCCCCGCCTCCACGGTGGGCGCGGTAGAGGGCTATTTTAAGTTCACACATTCACAGGATTTAATAGGATCCATATTTCAAGCAGAGTGAAAAGTCACGGAAATAAGTTGGAATAAATGTGTATCTTAAGTTGATTGGACTCTCTAAATTGCCCCTAGGTGTGATTGTGAGTGTGGATGTTTGTCTCTGTGTGCCCTGCGATTGGCTGACAACCAATTCGGGGCGTCCCCCGCCTACTGCCCGAAGACAGTTGGGATAGGCTCCAGCACGCCCCACGACCCCTCTGAGTATTAGCGGTATCGATCATGGATGGATGGATAAACGTGTAGCTCTTCACTCTAGCTGCCAACACCTTGCTTGAACCAAAATGTATTAGTGTTTCTTCATAATTTATATGTAGATGTATGTTTGTGTGTATATACATGTGTATATACACATAGTTACTGCGTATATTTACATAGGTTTGATTCTGAATGTTTGCCGTTAATGTTATACATTAATGGCTACATTATGCCGCCGTCTCTGTGTGACCTATATCTTTGCTGCTGTAACACTGAAAATTTCCCCACTGTGGGATCAATAAAGGCCTTCTTATCTTATTAAATACTGTGTTGATTAACCTGATTGGCCTTGTAGCCCATTTAAGCACATGATTTCACAGGTAATCGGAAATACAACTATCGCATATCTGTTTTAAACAATCTGAAATCAAAATTCAAGTGAAAACCAAGTTATGAGGCAAAACATTTTTTCACCAAATACCATCAGGTGAGAGTTTATCCTGCCTTAGGGATGTTTGGTTCCATCTTGCAAGCAAGGAGAAAAATGACGCTGAAGAAAATGTTCTGGACTCTAACCACCAGTGGTATTCATTCAGGGCCAGCAAGGCCTTCTTTGCTGGCCTAACATTACCAGACATCATTATCATAATTATAATTTTTTTTAAATCCTAAAAAAACACATATATGTAGTCATTTTTCATATTCTATTGTCTTCATATCATATTATATCCATTTGGTTACCCTCCTTCCAGTGTTATAGTTTTTGGTTAGAGTTTTTATCCCAATCAGAATTTAGCTAGCTTGTGTCGCCAGGCTGAATGGCTTGAGGCCTTCAGAATGAGCAGTGCGGGCGTCTGTGCACTGAAAGTGAATGGGCACATATAATGGATAGATAGTTGCGATAGGCAATCAAATCACGAGTTGGTGACATTAAGGCCAACTAGAAGGGCTCACATTGAACGTGACATATACGCATCCTGTGATTGGATACTCACCTTGACCAAAACCTTTAGCAGAAAAAAACCCATGCTAGCTAACTTGTTGAGCGGTCATTCAAGTGAATTAAAACATACGCCAAAAACATGATGGGACAGACGCGGCTTTCAGTGTTAGCCCCCATGTCCATAGAAAATGATTTTTTGTTAGAACTGAAACGCAGGGACAAGCTGTACGAACATTGAAGTCTTCTTGAGGAAAGAAAAGGAGAATGGATTTCGTGTTGAAATAAATGTTTTGGGCGACAGCTGGTTTGGTAAGTGCAAGCATTTTTTTTCTTTTCTTTTCTTTTTATTTTTAAGTTTTGACAGTATCACATATAGTGATAGGTCCGCTGATAGTGTAGTGGTACACACGCCTGAGTTGTGTGCGGGCAGCGTGGGATCGATTCCCGCTCAGTGACAGTGTCTATGTGTGCCCTGCGACTGGCTGGCGACCAGTTCGGGGTGTAGTCTGCCTTCGCCCATTGACGGCTGGGATAGGCTCCAGCAACTCCCCGCGACCCTATATAGGATAAGCGGTTTGGAAGATGACATGACATGACATGACATATAGTGATACGTTTTAATTGCTGATGTGGGTTTATTGATTTTCAAACGCTGCGGAAAGTAGCCTGTGTTGTCCACGATTAAAGGGATCCAAAGCCCAGTAGTGCGTACGTGTGCTTCTATATGATTTCTCCAGCCGTGGTGTCATAAATGATGGTATTATGACTGGGGTCGGACTAAACAGGACATGACTGAAGGCCTAGGTGTGAATTGCACGGACCGCCACTGCTAACCACTGAACTTCAATCATTATGTAAGGGTGTGGTTTCAATGTCAAATAGACACCAAATCTAGGTGACACGACATTTCAACAACACAGGCTATTTTTTTGTTGACTGAATGCCATCCATCCATCCATTATCTCCCGCTTATCCGAAGTCGGGTCGCGGAGGCAGCAGCTTCAGCAGGGAAGCCCAGACTTCCCTCTCCCCAGCAACATCTTCCAGCTCTTCCGGAAGGATGCCAAGGCGTTCCCAGGCAAGCCGGGAGACATAGTCTCTCCAGCGTGTTCTGGGTCGTCCTCGGGGTCTCCTGCCGGTGGGACATGCCCGGAACACCTCACCAGGGAGGCGTCCAGGAGGCATCCTAATCAGATGCCCGAGCCACCTCAACTGGCTCCTCTCAACGCGGAGGAGCAGCGGCTCGACTCTGAGTCCCTCCCGGATGGCCGAACTTCTCACCCTATCTCTAAGGGAGAGCCCGGACACCCTGCGAAGGAAACCCATTTCGGCCGCTTGTATCCGAAATCTTGTTCTTTCGGTCATGACCCACAGCTCATGACCATAGGTGATCCGCCTGTCGATCTCCCGTTCCATCTTACCCTCACTCGTGAACAAGACCCCAAGATACTTGAACTCCTCTACTTGGGGCAGAATCCCATCCACGACCCGGAGAGGGCACGCCACCCTTTTCCGACTGAGGACCATGGTCTCAGATTTGGAGGTGCTGATTTTCATTCCGACCGTTTCACACTCGGCTGCGAACCGCTCCAGCGAGAGTTGGAGATCGCGGCTTGAAGAAGCCAACAGTACCACATCATCTGCAAAAAGCAGAGATGCAATACTGAGGCCACCAAACCGGACCCCCTCGACACCTCGGCTGCGCCTAGAAATTCTGTCCATAAAAGTTATGAACAGAATCAGTGACAAAGGGCAGCCTTGGCGGAGTCCAACCCCCACAGGAAACGAATCCGACTTACTGTCGGCAATGCGGACCAAACTCTGACATCGGTGGTACAGGGACCGGACAGCCCTTATCAGGGGGCTCGGTACCCCGTACTCCCGAAGCACCCCTCACAGAACTCCCCGAGCGACACGGTCGAACGCCTTCTTCAAGTCCACAAAACACATGTAGACTGGTTGGGCGAACTCCCATGCACCCTCGAGGACCCTGCTGAGGGTGTAGAGCTGGTCCACTGTTCCACGGGCGGGATGAAAACCACATTGCTAGACCTTAGACCTTGCCGGGGAGGCTGAGGAGTGTGATCCCTATGTAATTGGAGCACACCCTCCGGTCCCTCTTCTTAAAAAGGGGGACCACCACCCCGGTCTGCCAATCCAGAGGCACTGTCCCCGATGTCCACGCGATGTTGTAGAGAGGTGTCAACCATGACAGCCCCTCAACATCCAGAGCCTTTATGGACTCTGGGCGGATCTCATCCACCCCCGGGGCTTTGCCACCGAGGAGCTTTTTGACTACCTCGGTTACTTCAACCCCAGAGATAGGAGAGTCTCCAGGCTCTGCTTCCTCAGTGGAAGGCGTGTCGGTGGAATTAAGGAGGTCTTCGAAGTACTCTCCCCACCGACCCACAACGTCCCGAGTTGAGGTCAGCAGCACCCCATCTCCACTATAAACAGTGTTAATGTTGCACTGCTTCCCTCTCCTGAGACGTCGAATGGTGGACCAGAATTTCCTCGAAGCCGTCCGGAAGTCATTTTCCATGGCCTCCCCGAACTCCTCCCACACCTGAGTTTTTGCCTCAGCAACCGCCAGAGCTGCATTCCGCTTGGCCAGCTGGTACCTGTCAGCTGCCTTCGGGGTCCGGCAGGCCAAAAAGGCCCGATAGGACTCCTTCTTCTGCTGGACAGCATCCCTTACCGCTGGTGTCCACCAGCGGGTTCGGGGATTGCCGCCACGACAGGCACCGACCACCTTGCAGCCACAGCTCCGATCGGCCGCCTCAACAATGGAGGCACGAAACATGGTCCACTCGGACTCGATGTCCCCCGCCTCCCCCGGGACGTGGGAAAAGTTCTGCCGGAGGTGGGAGTTGAAACTCCTTCTGACAGGGGATTCTGCCAGACGTTCCCAGCAAACCCTCACAATACGTTTGGGTCTGCCAGGTCGGACCGGCATCTTCCCCCACCATCGGAGCCAACTCACCACCAGATGGTGATCAGTTGACAGCTCCGCCCCTCTCTTCACCCGAGTGTCCAAAACAAACAAACATGCGGCCGCAAGTCCAATGATACGACTACAAAGTCGATCATCGAACTGCGGCCTAGGGTATCCTGGTGCCAAGTGCACATATGGACACCCTTATGTTTGAACATGGTGTTCGTTATGGACAATCCGTGATGGGCACAGAAGTCCAGTAACCAAACACCGCTCGGGTTCAGATCGGGGGGGCCGTTCCTCCCAACCACACCTCTCCAGGTCTCACTGTCATTGCCCACGTGAGCATTGAAGTCCCCCAGCAGAACGATGGAGTCCCCAGGTGGAGCGCCCTCCAGCACACCCTCCAAGGACTCCAAAAAGGGTGGGTACTCTGCACTGCTGTTTGGTGCATAAGCACAAACAACAGTCAGGACCCGTCCCCCCACCCTCAGGCAGAGGGAGGCTACCCTCTCGTCCACTGGGGTAAACCCCAATGTACCTGTGTTGTTGCCAAGCCGGGGGGCAATAAGTATGCCCACACCTGCTCGGCGCCTCTCACCCTGGGCAACTCCAGAGTGGAAGAGTGTCCAACCCCTCTCGAGAGGACTGGTACCAGAACCCAAGCTGTGCGTGGAGGTGAGCCCGACTATATCTAGTCGGAACCTCTCAGCCTCACACACCAGCTCAGGCTCCTTCCCTGCCAGAGAGGTGACATTCCATGTCCCAAGAGCTAGTTTTTGTTGCCGGGGATCGGACCGCCAAGGTCCCTGTCTTCTGCCCCCGCCCAGCTCACACGGCACCCTTTGGCCCCTCCCACCAGTGGTGAGCCCATGGGAAGGGGGACCCATGTGTCCTTTTCGGGCTGAGCCCGGCCGGGCCCCATGGGTGCAGGCCCGGCCACCAGGCACTCACCATCGAGCCCCACCTCCAGGCCTGGCTCCAGAAGGGGGCCCCGGTGACCCGCGTCCGGGCGAGGGAAAACGTGATCCATTAATTTTTTTCTTCATAAGGGGTCATTTTGACTGAATGGTGTTAATGAAACACCGACATTCTGTTTTCAACACTGTCCCCAAACTTTAAACTTTGGTATATTTGCAGAAAATATTCCCACACTGAATAAATATTGTAACTTAAATAAGTAGACATACTGTAAGTGCTTCTGTTTTGCGTAGTCAAGGGGGTTTCTATAGTCATAGAACAAATGTGAGTTGAGAATGACTGTTCTCCTGAAAACAAATGACTATTTACAAGTGACTATAACTGGTACCCAAGCAAAAGGTCAGAGAGGAATGAATCATAAAAAGAACATGCAGGCACACTTGGATCAGAATTGGGAGTAACTGACAAAAAAGAAGTACAAAAAGACAAACCTGACCGGTAGGAACCGGTGAAATCAAAATTTGATTCAGACTAAGTTGGTGTCAGGAAAGAGGTTATAACGTTTGGGGCATTAACCTTTAACGTAAACAACCATCAATATCTACAAAAATGTGTGGAGGTAAAATGGAAGTACCAACAGACAAACTAACACAAGATACACAAGAATGAGTGGAGTGAGTGAGTGAAAGAGTGAAAAGCTTAATGAATCTCACTGTCTGATGAAATACTATTTTGTTTTGTGTAGCTCCTGCTCAAATATGATCTGGTAAAGTATGACATGATGAAAGACGAGCCAATGAAAGATCAGTATGGTTTCTGTCAGAGAGTGAAAAAGGGTAAGATTTTGGTGAGATTTCCACTTTCATCTCAAGGGCCTTACTACTCATCTCAACTTTCCTGTCATTTCTCAGGTGAGACAGGGCTTTTGGTATCAAAAGTAAGCACCCTGACCCCTTTTTTTGGCTATGCTGGAAGCAAGCAGCTGACTGAAAAGAAGCTCATCAGGAACGTGTTTGTCAAGGGAGATGCTTACGTTAACACAGGCGATCTGATGGCTGAAGACAACGAGGGCTTCATCTCGTTCAAAGACAGAGTGGGAGACACCTTCAGGTACGCTTGTGCATTATTTGATTTGATAGGCAAAGAAACTTTTGGATTTTGAACAATTATATGACTTTCTATGATAGTCAGGATTTTATTCAACTAAGCCACCGGAATGACAACAGAAAACTTTGAATCAATTCTGTGCTTCTCGCATTAACCATCACTGGTTGTGTGCGTAACTCATTGCGGTGGTTGTGCTGTTTTTTTTTTTATTTATTTATTTTTTTAGATGACTTAAAATATTACTGTTGGCCATAAACGCTCCTAAAAATCCACATAGAACTCGATGTCTGCTCTGCGACAGCAGATTAATAGAAAGCTGTTGTGGGTGCAGCTGGAAGTTCCGCTTACACACACGCTTCTTCCAATCCCATGGTAAATGGTAATGGACTTTCATTTGTATGCCGCTTTTCTACCTTAGGTACTCAAAGCGCTTTAAAGCGGAAGTCAACCTAAACATATTTTTTTCAAGAATATGTTCCCAGCAGGCCCACTAGTTGAAACACAGCATTCTAATTAATATTGCATTTGTGGAATATAAGTTAAGCAGCAAAATGCACTCGTTTTAGCCATTTCTGGGGCCGGCCATTTTGTCTTCTGTCCCAAATTCTTTATTAATTACAAATACTGTATATATCGTTGTTGATCTATCTATGCCAGAGTGACAGGCAGAACAATTAAATTCCATTCGATCACAGAAGATACAATAAACATGTACAGAATAAGTCATGGCTTCCTGAGGGTATATCTGTATCGAACGTAAAATGGGTGCCTTGGCTGAACAAAGTTTGGGAAACACTGTTGTATGAAATAAACACGGTTGGAAACAGCACAAAGTAACATTTAAGCAAAGTATCACAACCAGTTATGCTGTTTTCAATGGCCAGGTCAATTGCCTTCAGCTTGAAGGCTGCAATAAGTAGGCATTAACCTCACATTTTATGCATGATGTCGGTATGCGCTTGACTAGAGCAGATTTGAATATTGATCTGAATGCTAATGCTGAATATTAATATTTTCAAAATTGATTGAAACACGTGAACTGTCAACACTTCAACAAGGAAAAAAATACTGGACAATAAATACTATTTTACTGAGTTGAAGAGAAGCTAAAAATAGAGGCAGCTGTAACGCTCCTGGCATTGGCAAAATCCGCAGATTAACCAAAGCATCATTTAAACCGGAGCGGTTAAAATAATCATGGCTTATAGTTTGAAGTTTACAGTATGGGAATTTTTTAGCTTTACTGACTTTTTTTCATTTTGTCTGGGGTGCTGTATCTGACATCCTCCATTTCTCTCCTTGAATTTAATTCAATTTTGTTTACAGTTGAAACATTATCTCGTTCCTGCAAAAGCTTCAACAATTGGAATCACACTTACATGTAAAATTATTCACACTTTTTTGTATATTGTGCCAATAGCGACTGTTTTCCCACAATTACCATAGGCTATCTTCAGAGCTGGGCACTTGACCATTTTTTGCCGGTCCGGCCGCGACACTCCACCCTTGATTTGGGTACCCTTCCGGCCGCGACCCTCCGGCCATATTAATTAAATATTGTCGGCCTCCACCCCGTTCCGCCCGCCGAGCCAAAAAAAAAAAAAGCGTTCGTGATTGACATCGCTGCGGGAGGGATGCTAAAGGCAGAGGCTTTTTAATTATCATTAGCTGGCTAATATACTATTCAAACCCGCTGTGGACACGCTTCAAACACGCTTCAAAATGCGCCACTAGTACTTTACTAGTTGCCCAACTGCGTGTACTGACTTCCATTGCGAGCCCCGGGGGTTGGTTTTGTCGTATTGTGTAATTATTTGGGTCCAACAGACGGCCAGAAGTCACAGTCAGCAAGTTATTTTCCACACTTCCCCTCCTTCCCGGCCTTCAAAATAAAAGCATACCAGCAAACCACTCTACACAGCAGGTTTGCTATGGCGTATTTCTGGAAGTAGGGAACGCCAGAAAAAGGGCATGAACTCCACCTTGATGTGGCAGCGTCATCCTTGAGTCAGTGCTGCGCGCAGTCTAGTTATGTTTGTTTTTGTGTATTTGTGTTGAAATGTAATTTGTGTTCAATTTGTTGTTATATTTGTATTAAATAAAGATATTAAAAAAAAAATTAAAAAAAAAAAGCTTGAATATACTCGTGGACACAAATTGTTTTGAAACAAGTCGGCGGGCGTCGCTTCAAAAAGACAGCGACAACAATGGATATCATGCCTGCTACAACCATAAAGGGACCGAGATGACTAGACGATGCATTTAATTTTATTGCGAAAACGATCTGGAAGGTGGCGGCTAAGGGGGAACGTGGGTGAGTAGCTTGTTTATTTTACAGCAGCGGAGACGAATGGCAACGAGCTGCGTGGTGCATTCGTCTCCGTGTGGGAAACTGTATGTCATCGCAACATGTGAGACAGCAATGTGCGCTCAAGGGTGTTTGTATTTCCTTATTGTCACATCATAGAGGGGACGAGGGGGCCAATACTACAATCCCTATAACAGCAGTTGTCGCTCGCGCCGACACGGGAGTAGAAAGAAGCCTAAAAAGAAGCCTTTCACTGACTAAACTGAGATGAAATTTGGCCGCCTCGCGACTACGTCACACGCATGAGGGCCGATTAGTGGGCCGGACTAAAATCTACTTCTGGCCATGCTTAGTCCAGGCATTTTTTAAATTTTGTCGGCAATCACAGCTGACCTGTTTTCTGAATCCGAGCGTGATTGGTCGTTGTGAGCAGTTGTGATGTAATCTTCAGTCGACAGAAGACAAAATGGCCGCCCCCAGAGATGGCTAAAAATGAGTGTATTTTGCTGCTTAATTTATATTCGACAAACGCAAAATTAATCAGAATGCCGTGTTTCAACTAGTGGGCCTGCTGGGAATATATTCTTGAAAAAAGTATGTTTGGGTTGACTTCTGCTTTAACACTGTTTCTGTTTCCTCATTCACCTACTAATGCATCAGGAGTAACTGGTGGTACACTATCTTGCTCAAGGACACTGTGACATTGTCACAATGGCCAATGATTGAACTCTCAACCTCTGGATTAGGAAACGACCGCTCTACCACTGAGCCTCACCACCAACAATCACAATTCTAACAGCGCCTGAATTTTGTACTATCAATTGCATTTTCAATCTACCACTGGTTGGAGCCAAAGGCTGTAACATAGGTGGAAGGAATTTAATTTAATTTATAAATCAATTAAAAGTAGGCCTGCACGATGTGTCGTTTGAACATCGCGCTTGCGATGTGCGCATGCGCGATAGTCACATCGTTGGACATGCAATGTTTTAACTTTTTTTTCTTAGAACACGCAAACTTGTTTTGCTTCATAAAAGCAGCAAGCTACTCCGTGCTCTTACACAGCCTGTCTCGCTCACCCCCTCCCTCCTGCCAATCAGCCACCGGCCCCGCCACTCTCACAGCCACTGCTGTCTGCTCTGAAAACACCAACAGGCAAAATGGAGGAGACGACAGCAGCAGAAGTGGCAGTGGATTTAGGCCTTGTCTACACGTAGCCGGGGTTTTTTAACAGCCGTATATCCGGATATATCCGCAAATCTCCACTGCGACCAGAGTTTTTCGTTTTCACTGAAAAAGCTCCGGGGACGTGTGGATAATAGGGCTAACCGCAATCTTATATCCGGCGTTTTCAAAAAGCCCGGCTACGTGTAGACAGGGCCTTAGTCCCCAAAAGAAAGTCAACATCCAAAATATGGAAGTATTTCGGCTATAAAAAGGAAGATTCAGAACAACAAAACATCCTTTGCCAACAGTGCCTCGCCCTTGTTGCTGCAATCGCCGTCACAAGCCCCTGTATGAGCAGTTCAAACTAAGAATTGGGACCCGAGTTGAAACTTCATCTACTCAAAAAACAATTACAGATGCCTTCGCCAGCATAACTCCTTATGATAAGAAGTCCAAACAGCACAGAAAAATCACGGATGCAATATGTTTTACAGACCGTTCTAGTTATTTTTATATTTTTGTGAACAACTCAGGGGACTAATGCAGCTGCTCTTTAATTTTTAATAGTTTTGTTAAAATTTGTTTACAACTTTGCTGCAGTTTCACAAAGTTTTTTATTTTATTTTAATGTTATATTTTTGCGCTAGTACACCTGCTTTTTAAATTTTAATATTTTATAGTTTAGTTTAAAGATGTTTATAACTCTGCTGCTGCTTTAGAGGTTTTTTATTTTCTTCTATTTTTTTAAATGACTCAAGGGTCTAGTGCACCTGCTCTTTTTTTTTTTTTGTTTAAAATATGTTTAATATTTTGCTGCTGTTTGCATTGAAGTGTGAAATACAATGTTAAATGACCTCTGTGATCCCTTTTATATACAGCAATCATCATTCACAGATGAACCCCCTTAGTCTGGATTAAACAATGTTGTATGAATTCAAAGATGTCATGGTGAGTTAACCAAATTATTCCCAAACAAATCTATTCAAGTCATCCATCCATCCATTATCGATACCGCTTATCCTCACAAGGGTCGCGGGGCGTGCTGGAGCCTATCCCAGCTGTCTTCGGGCAGTAGGCGGGGGACACCCTGAATTGGTTGCCAGCCAATCGCAGGGCACACAAAGATAAACATCCGCATTCACAATCACACCTAGGGGCAATTTAGAGAGTCCAATCAACTTACCATGCATGTTTTTGGAATGTGGGAGGAAACCCACGCAGGCACGGGGAGAACATGCAAACTCCACACAGGTAGGCCGGAGCCGGGATCGAACCCACGACCTCTGAACTGTGAGGCTGACGTGCTAACCAATCGCCCACCGTCCTGCCTATTCAAGTCATCTGGTGAAAATTCTTCTATTTTTAAAATTGCAATATATGTCGCAAACCCCCCAAAAATCGCAATGTCATTTTTTTCCAATCTCGTGCAGCCCTAAGTAAAAGTCCTTATTTAAAAAAAAAAAAAAAAAAGGGACAACAAAAGTTGTTAATGTCCTGATGATTTGAATTTTATTTTTTTGTCTTAGGTGTCCCTCAAAGGGAAATTCAACTCAAACTCTGATGTATAGGCCTACTTTGTATTGTATACCAGACATAGAACCGGATCACACACATGCAGGAATGCAAGGAGAGATTGAGAGTGACAGAGGTGCGCAAAGAGTACTACAACACTTGCGCTGGGACGGTGGGGTACGATGCCCCACCGAAGATATTTTTTGCATTATTGTCTGTTGTTGGACTGCAGACTGAAATCAATTGAAAGTGTCATGGGAAGAGTGCGCTTGGGATATGCAAGTGTTCTTAAAAATGTTTTTTCACTTTGTTAATGTGAGACATTGTGTGTAAAATTGTGAGAATTCTAAGTATCATTATGTTTGAGTAGTACTGACATTAACTATGACTATTTTTTTGTTTCCTGGATTCAGGTGGAAGGGTGAGAATGTAGCTACAACAGAGGTGGCAGAAACCCTTGGCTCAGTTGATTTTATCCAAGAAGTCAATGTGTATGGAGTTGAAATACCAGGTATGTTTCTACATGGATACATTCTACATAATACCTCTGAATGTTAGCCCCTACCATACTCGCAAAGAGCGCATATATAAATCTAATGATATTAGGGCCTGGCCATTGATTTTTTTTTTTATTATTTTTTTTTTTTAGGCTGATATTTGGCGTGGAATAATACGAATTACTGATTAATCGGCCGATTAATAAAAAAAAATGTCATGTATGGCATGATAATATTTCCTTTTATGTTGGAAATTTCTGCATATATGATATTTATATGTATATTTAAACAACTTTATAATTTTTGTTTAATTTTACATTGCCTGAAAAAAAGACATTGTTTGGGTAGGAATGGGAAGGATTAGGGTTTTACTGTAGTTTTACACTGTAAATGAGTGATAAAAATCCATCCATCCATTATCTGTACCGCTTCTCCTCACAAGGGTCGCGGGGCGTGCTGGAGCCTATCCCAGCTGTCTTTGGGCAGTAGGCGGGGGACACCCTGAACTGGTTGCCAGCCAATCGCAGGGCACACAGAGACAAACATCCGCACTCACAATCACACCTAGGGGCAATTTTAGAGTATCCAATCAACTTACCATGCATGTTTTTGGAATGTGGGAGGAAACCGGAGTGCCCGGAGAAAACCCACGCAGGCACGGGGAGAACATGCAAACTCCACACAGGGAGGCCGGAGCCGGGATCGAACCCACGACCTCTGGCGGACGTGCTAACCAGTCGACCACCGTGCCGCCGTGATAAAAATCAATACTTAAATGTCATGTCATCTTCCAAACCGCTTATCCTATACAGGGTTGCGGGGAGTTGCTGGAGCCTATCCCAGCCGTCAATGGGCGAAGGCAGACTACACCCCGAACTGGTCGCCAGCCAGTCGCAGGGCACACATAGACACTGTCACTGAGCGGGAATTGATCCCACGCTGCCCGCACACAACTCAGGCGTGTGTACCACTACACTATCAGCGGACCAATACTTAAATTGTTTTTTAAAAAAAACATCTTCCTTTTTGGTCCCCTATATATCCTAATGTAGCATTTTTCCTTAAAATTATATGAAATGCATGGCAAGTTCTTTTTTTTCCATTTGTATGTGGTTATACAACTTATTTTCAAGGAATACAGTGAAGTGCAAAAAATTCATACATCAGTGCTTCTAGTAACATTTAGGAATACCTACCATAACCAGTGTTATGGCAACTTCAGTTTCTCATCTTGTTCCGAAGGCACCGTTTAATTCAACTTTATTGTGTCATTCTGAACACTGGGTGGCACCATGTAATGACATATATGATGTAGGTCAGGTAGGCAATTTAAATGATGGAGGGGGCCCCAATTTTTCATCAGTCCTACTCGGGGGGCCACATAGAACCACACACTTCCTACCCAGATGTGCTGCATGACAAAATGCCATTTTAAATATAGAAAAAAATTGTGCAAACTTGCTAAATACATGCACTTCTCTTCTGTCTGTATTTAAATTTTCATAGTCCATTTCACAATGCATTTTTAAAAGATAAAGCCTTCAACAACAAATGGTTTGAACAATGAAAAAAAATAACCACATACTGTGATATTTTTTTTGTCATTGCAAAGTGCTCTTGTGCATAAAAACTACCATTTAAGGACTGCTGAAGAGCAAACCAACATTAATCGCAAGAACACATTTTGTGCATTTTTTCATAAAAATCAACTCATTCAAAATTTATTATTATTGAGCTATGTTTGTCCTGCATGTCAGTCCAAATCTGCAAAAAAAATTACTAGGCCGACTCAGCTTATGTTAGAGTCACCCTCTTAAAATAATGGTAGCCATAAGTCATTTTTTTCATTTTTTTTTTCAGCAAACGTGAAAAACTGAACCACATTCCGATTATTTTGTATGTATTAATAATTTCATATCAGGCATAGAATTGAATAATCTGTTTAACTAAGAATGTAGCCGAAGTTAGCAGAGGTGGCCCAGCATCCTGAGGAGATGTTTAAGGCAAAGAAATTAATGTTGTCAAAATATCCATCCATCCATTATCTGTACCGCTTCTCCTCACAAGGGTCGCGGGGCGTGCTGGAGCCTATCCCAGCTGTCTTTGGGCAGTAGGCGGGGGACACCATGAACTGGTTGCCAGCCAATCGCAGGGCACACAGAGACAAACATTCGCACTCACAATCACACCTAGGGGCAATTTAGAGTATCCAATTAACTTACCATGCATGTTTTTGGAATGTGGGAGGAAACCGGAGTGCCCGGAGAAAACCCACGCAGGCACGGGGAGAACATGCAAACTCCACACAGGGAGGCCAGAGCCGGGATCGAACCCACGACCTCTGAACTGTGAGGCGGACGTGCTAAGCGGACGTGCTAACCAGTCGTCCACCGTGCCGCCGTTGTCAAAATATGATTTAGGCCATTATTTTAAAGCAACACATTATGGCGGTACCATGTGGACAAAAGCGGTGGTGTTTTGAGAAAAATCCACCACATTCCCCATGCTGGCACGCGTAGTGTCGTGAAATCTTGAGCCGTCCTTATAGCGAAAGGGGGAAGTGAGTATGCCGTAATTCAGGACATTTGTATTTTTTTGTGTGCCAGGGTTGATCCCATCACCCTCAAAGTTGCTTTGTGCCAGTAAAAACGATACAGACCTGTTCAGGGCATGAAGTCCCATTCAACTACTGTACTTGAAAGTCAATGTTTCATCAAAAGAGTTGTGAAAAAAATGTATTAAGGTCGATTTCTTGCCCAGTGCAGCTTTAAAAGGCTGACGATAGGGCAGTATAACATCCGTTGCAAGCGCAACTTATACATGTCTGCCATCTAGTGGTGTATATTCCAATTTAAATTTATATAGTGGAACACCACTCTTCGTGGGTGATAGAGACCGGGCCGGCCTGTAAATTTTGTAAACGCAACAAATTCTACAAGAAACACTGATCAACCTCCAGTGTGTTTGGCAAAAAAACAGGAGTTTACGACCCCAAAACAAAGGATTTTTTGATGCTTACCTTTTTGTCAATGCCCGTACAAGCTTTACCGTTGCCATAGGCACAGCCGTTTCATATCGAACCTATGGTACAGCCAATCGATTCCTAGAATGCAGTGCATTTAATTAATGAAGTTATAAGGATGTTACCCCTTATTATGTCATTAATGTGTGTTTGTCTAGCCAGTAGTTGATTGAATGTGTCACGTTTATGATTGGTTTATGTTGCACCATGTTTTTCTGGGTTTTTAAATTTATTTTTAAAACAAACCGTGATTTGCGTGTAAAATGGTGACATCCCGGTCAATGTTTCTGTACAGGTTGCATTGCTCACATAAGCGTTGCTTGTAAAAATGAAGAGTTTTTTCATTTTGATTGACAGGTCCATAGAATTACTATATTTAACTGTTTCACATTACTTATATTGAAGAAAACAGACTTATGGTATAGTTTTCTGTGTAGTAAATAATGAGATCATCTGTACAACGTTGTAAATGGTTAGGGTACACAAAGGAAGAAACAATCAACAATGCAATTGCCGATGTAGGAAAAGCTTTAATGGGCCAATTTAATCAGCCGGCTGATTAACCTGTTGGTCCCTAAATGATATTAAAATAAAAATATTTCAATGCTTTCAGGATTCCTAAAACTTTGATGCTCATAATGATGTGTCAACACTGAGCAATGTTTTTTGTTAATGTTTTGTTATGTATATACTGTATTTACAGGGCAGGAGGGAAGAGCTGGAATGGCTGCCATGATTCTAAGACCAGGCTTCATGTTTGATGGGAGCACATTTTTTGAACATGTGCTGAGGGAGCTGCCCACGTATGCTCGACCGCTCTTCGTAAGACTTCAGGTAAGGAGCCGAGTAATGGGTAAAACACCACCAAAGGTAGCCCTCTTAGAGAGAGAAACCCAAACACATTTTTTTCAAGAATATGATCCCAGCAGGCCCACTAGTTGAAACATGGCAATCTGATTAATATTGCGTTTGTGGAATATGAGTTAAGCAGCAAAATCCACCCCTTTTAGCCATCTCAGGGGGTGGCCATTTTGTCATTTCTGTTGACTGAAAATGACATCACAACTTCTCAGGGCTCAAATAACGACCAATCATGGCTCAGTTTCAGAAAAAGATGGGCTGTGATTGGTCGTTGCCTGAGGCCTGGGCAACTGTGATGTCATTTTCAGAAGACAGATGTGACAAAGTGGCCGCCCCCAGAGATGGCTAAAAACGAGTGGATTAACTCTTATTTCACCACAATATTTATCAGAATGCCTTGTTTCAACTAGTGGGCTTGCGTTGAACATATTCTTGAAAAAAATGTGACTTCCACTTTAAATAGGTTTTCCATGCTGTCACTTATTTGTGTTCCCTTTAGTGGATTTATCACATGCGTTCATAAATGGAGTGAATCCTTCAACAGACACATCAACCTGTTATATTGGTTTTTTTTAGGTTAGTAGATTGTTTTGTTACATGGAAGTACACTGTAAAATAAAATATGTTGACTTTACTCAAAAAAAATATGCCAAGTCGTTGCCTCAAAAAAAGTAATTCACTTGAATTTAGATGAATTAGATTTCACCAACTTATTAGTTTTGAGTAAGCAGGACTTAAATAAATTAAGTTAACTAATATATTTTTAGTTTGCAGTACTCAATTTAACTTTAATTAATTAGTATCACAAACTTATTTATTCTGAGTTTGCGTTACTCACTTAACATTGTATTTATTTATTAATCTATTTTAGTAACCAATTTAAAATTAGTGGATTGTGAAAGCTTAATTCTCTTTAGTTGTACTCATACAGGTCAATTTAACATTTTTTTTACCTAATACAATATACAATAGGCTGATTAAAGAGAAATCTGATCATTATACCTGTAATGAGCCACAAAAAAACAATGAATGCAGAACACTCAGTGTATTAACCATTAACATGTATATGCAGTGTATTTGTTTCATGTTTGTTCAATAGCGCTCATAAAATTAACATAGAATACATCACAAACACCAAATGTCAATGAACAAATCACTCATACAAATACTATAAAAGTTACGCTTTAATATTAAACATTTGCTTGGAACATTTACATTTTTTTTTGGTTTCGTTTTTTGACAAAATCTGCAAAGTTTATATTTAGCAATTCAAACTGGCCTACGCCATTAGCTTGTTCTGCAGTGTGATTAATTTGGGAGGGAGGTTTTTCCATCCCAATCCAAGCATCACTGCCTGAATGAATTGAAATGTGTTTCGCATGGACTTCGGGTAGTCTAAGTTAAGGGCAGACATGAGTTCAAACAGAAGTCAGACTGCCTGGGAAAAGTCTCTGATATTCTCCATAACAGTACGCCCCACACAAGTATGATAGCAGTGGAGATGGGCTGGAGGCGCACTCCATTTGGACCCTGCTGCTGAGCATCTTCAATTACATTCAGAACCCCAAATGTGACTGAGGCAAGTGCTTCTTCTTTCGCTGTGTCCTGCAAAAAAGCACACAGGACTAGTTATTGAATGTGGTCTTCTTTTGGAGGAGGAATGGAGGGAAATTGCTAAGTTTTTAAAGTTGAACTCATTTTAAAGATTTTATATACAGTATTTTCGGTTGACAATGTCTTTTTTAGTTCATCCAAGGGTTTTTTTTTCACTGTGATGGGAAAAATAATTATGATTTAAATGAAATATTAAATACGTAAACATGATCTGCCAATAAACTGACATCAATGTTTCTTTTACTTACGAGGCAAGTATTGTAAACTTCAGTGGAGTGAGGACAACTGTCTGAAGTGCTGTCACATCAGGCAACTGAACAGATACAAGTCAAGAAATTGTAGCATTTTACGAATTTAGAAGAATATGCGTTGTGTCCTGTATTTCTTGACTTACTGTATTAGGTCCCAACACTTGAGTGATATGCAAAGTACGTGAAACAGGCCTATGGTAATGAACCTTCCACAAACGCAACATTAATCAGAATGCCTTGTTTCAACTAGTGAGTCTGCATAGAACATATTCTTGAAAAAAAATGGGTGGACGTCCCCTTTAAGATTGAGATTGATACTCCAAAAGTAATGTCAAAGTAAATAAGTACATTTGTTTTAGGTGCATATTTTTAATCAATATGTGCAATCATGAGGTGTAGTGGTACACTTACCTGAGTTGTGTGCCGCTAGCATGGGATCGGTTCCCACTCAGTGACTGTGTCTGTGTGTGCCCCGCGACTGGCGACCAGTTTAAGGTGTACTCTGTCTCTCGCCCATTGTCAGCTGGGATAGGCTCCAGCTCCTCCTGCCCCGCGACCCTGTAGAGGATAAGCGGTGTGGAAGATGACACACATGACATGATGTGCAATCATTTTTTTCAACAGCCCCCCCCCCCAAATGCAATGAATGAATTTTACATGCCAAATTACAATGTACAGTGTGTTTGTTTGTCAACCCTTCAAGCGCCATGATTAAAAAAAACAACAACATTTGAACATTGATATCATGAATTCAAAAGGCTGCAACTTTTGAAACTTTAAAGTGGTGCCAGATAAAACTTTGGAGATGGATATTGATTGATCACTTTCGAAGATCTTGTGGGCACATTTGGTTGATTTGTGACGAGACTCCACAAATCACCCTACTGTGCAAGAAATACAGGATATCAGCGAGCTCAGACAATGTGAGGTGCCTGTTAATAGTCGACAAGTTTAAGCGTCAGATTCAATCTGTCCCATCTCCCACACAAAATCAACCAGAGTAACCGACGCTGCTCTTAAAGGGAAAGCAAAAATATTTACAACTAAAACAGCGTTTAATTCAGCGACGTACTCGTCGCAAAATAGTGCGACTTTTGGCGGTTAAAGGGGTGGACAAGCATTGAGTCTTAGTTCGGAGAAGCCAAGCTATCAAGTTAAATGAATACTCAGTTAATTGGAATTTCGGAATTATTTTCACAATGAGAAAACATTAACGGTAGCTTTTCTGTGCCAGTCCATACAGTGTATGCGACGAAGTGACTTTAGTGAAGTCCGGCGCCATTATTGCTGAGTACATCATTTATTTATGCCACTTAAGCCCTTGGCGGTGACACCACTAACGAGAAACCACAACAACAACAAGAGCAACAACGACACCTTGGCGGTTCATAAAATAGTTTACTTACCAAGTAACAATGGGTCAGACGAAAGGATACGCTTCCAGTTTACAGGTTCCATTAAATTCCACCGTGGCTTTTCCGATGAGTTGAGAGAGGTGTGCATACGAAATGGTGCAGATCTGCACATGTCTGGAAGAACCCGCCAAGGACCCTGGGACAATAACTTGTTCTCTCTAATTTAACTGGACTCGGTTACATTAAGTTAAGCATGTTCCCCAACCCAAAAGTTGTACTTACTTATTTAAGATTAGTGTTCATAGCAAGTTGATAATTTTTGAGTTAGGTTCACTAATAATTTTCTATTAATGTGAATTTTTGTTTTTACAGTGTGTTCAAATGGTGTTTAAATTGTTGCAAAAATAAATCCTTGCATGTATTTAAACATGTAAATTTAAAGGAGAACTTAGTTGCATTTAAGAAACAGGAGAGACTGCAGAATGTTATAGACTCAGTGCCTTTTATCAGCAATTCAAGAAATACAATTACATTACATGACATGAAATTACATGCTGCATAATCTTGCAAAAAAGTGAAAGTATTCATAGCTGCAGTGAGTATCTTATGTCACCTCCGAGGCTGGAATTCCGCATTGCAACAACAGAGGCGGCGCTTTGGTATGACATATACCGTATATCTATAGCTATATCTCCCCACCGTGTGATTACGGAAAGTTTTTATTCTGTTTTGAAGGGCAGCCGGTAATGGGGGGAGGAGATTATTCAAAATAGGTAATTAATGATTATTGACGATTATTTTCTATTACAGAAATTCTAAATAACTTTGAGTGAACTTTTTACAAACTGGAGACAACGGGCCCATTGTTAGGTAGAGGTGTGTCAATGGTCAGGACCTGTCTCCCCACCCGAAGTCGGAGGGAGGCTACCCTTTCATACCACAATATACCGGCATAGAGCCGCTTTTGTAATCAGTATGGCCACACCTGCTCTGCATTTCTCACCATGGGCAACTGTCGAGTGCGAGAGTCCAACCCCTTACAAGAGACTGGCACCAGAGCCCAAGCTGTATGTGGAGGCGAGCCGGACTATACCTAGTCTGAGCTTCTCATCGTTGCACACCAGCTTGGGCTTCTTTCTGTCAGAAAGATGACAAGTTGTTAATGAAGTCTATCACTTATTTTTGGTTATATTCAATTCAATTATCAAGGCTACCTTTCCTTTGATCACCCTAAAAAACATCAGTAACTCATCTAAAGGGAGACCTTGGACTACGAAAGAAGAATCAAGAAAAATAAACTACATAGAACAGCTAGTAGTATTCCTAGTCTTTGTAGTATAAGGTTAGAGTTATTTAACTCTAAATCCGATGAGGACGTTGGTTGTGACTAACTCATATAGTAGAAGACTTAAATATTATACCACAAATGAAGCACACAACAACAAAAGCATTTGGATTTAGAATGGATGAATCAAATGTTCCACTCACAATCAGTAAATACAATAATTGCAAATAACAGTAGCCCTGAGACCTCAAGAAAAGAGACAAATGAAAAAGAAAGTATTCAAATTCAGTCCAAAGTTCAAACAAAATGTCCCATGAGTGCACTCAAAAAAAATTGTCCTACCGCCCCTTCAACACTTAGTGTATGATTCAAGACGTCCAAGGGAAACGATTATAGCGATGAATAGGGATTAGATGGGGGAATGAAAATAAAAGCACCAGAGCAAATGAAGATTAAACGTTGGAATAGAACACCAGGAATCTGGGTCCAGAGAAGCCTCAATAAAAAAAAACAGTCGACACAAAATGTGCACTAAATTCTTAACTACTATACGGTATGAACATATTTGCTACACAAAACTACAACTAAACATTCAAATTTTCATCAGTATAGAATAATACCTTACATTTGGCATATCTGCGCGCAGAAATAACCACATGTATACTTAAAGCGGAAGTCAACCCAAACATATTTTTTTCAAGAATATATTTCCAGCAGGCCCACTAGTTGAAACACAGCATTAAGATTAATTTTGCGTTTGTGGAATATAAATTAAGTAGCAAAATGCACTCGTCTTTAGCCATCTCTGGGGGCGGCCATTTTGTCTTCTGTCGACTGAAAAGGACATCACAACTGCTCACAACAACCAATCACAGCTGACCTGTTTTCTGAATCTGAGCCGTGATTGTTCGTTGTGAGCAGTTGTGATGTCATTTCAGTCGACAGAAGACAAAATGGCCGCCCCCAGAGATGGCTAAAAACGAGTGGATTAACACTTATTCCACAAATGCAATGTTTATCAGAATGCCCTGTTTCAACTAGTGGGCTTGCATAGAACATATTCTTGAAAAAAAATGTTTGCGTTGACTTCCACTTTAAAAGGCATGAATTGTAATATAATTGATCTTAAAGTGTACCTATGGTGGTCAAAAGGAAAATTAATACGGTTTATCAAAAAAATTGCATCCAAATGCGTTTTGGTTACACTGGTTGTATTAAAGCAAGTTTATAATAGCTCACAGGACCGACCTGTCCGAGACGCCGTGACAGCTAATGCGCGCAGACATACTTGCCCCTTCTTGGCCTTTTGGTAGCGGAGCCTTGACATAGCGTCGTTGAAAGCCATCTGGGCTTGGCCGTCTCTTCATTTCAGGGCGCCATTATCTTGGTCAGATTCTGACCAATCTGAGTCAGTCTTGCCATTTTCCAGAAGTGAGAATTCCGTCAATGTTGACGGACGCCCATTTTGCGTACTTCTTCCCGAGATGAACAGCCAGCTGCATTACACCTCTCTCACTTTTTTCCTCAACACTTATGGCCACTTTACTACAAGTACACCCTGTTCAGGTGCTCTGAGAAGATTTTGTTAATGAAAATATTAAAGTGTTTTTAACAGGACCAATTAGCATGCGTTTAATTTGACTGACGTTTTGCGCGACATATTTTCCATGAGAGGCAGCGTGCATCATCACGCTGTGTGATGTGGACACTGGCGTGGGACAACCCGGAAGAGATGACAAGTAACCGCAGTGCTGTTCCTACATTCCTACAGCCAGCTTTTGTAGCTAGGGATCGGACCCCACACCTTTGGCCGCCACCCAGGTCACTCCGCACCCGACCCCTTTGGCCCCTCCCAAACGTGGTGAACCCATGGGAAGGGGCACCCACGGTCTCCTTTCGTGCATGGGTGCAGGCCTGGCCACCGGACGCTCGCCTTCGAGTCCCACCTCCAGGACTGGTCCCAGAGGGAGGCCCCAGTAACCTGCATCTGGGCAAGGGAACACCAAATCCATTATTTGTATGCATCGTAAGGGGTCTCTGAGGGTCTGGTCCCCCACCTAGGAACTGTTTGCCCTGGGTGACCCCGCCAGGGGTGTAAAGTCCCAGACGACTTACGTAGCTCCTCGGATCATTGGGACACTCAATCCTCTCCACGATAAGGTGATGGCTCGTGGAGGGGTGAATAATTTCTAAAACAAATAAAAACAACACACATACTGTATGTGGGAACGAAGTAATAGATTTTGGAAAAAAATATATGAAATTGACCAAATTCTGGCATATGAGGTATCAGCCCAACGCCATACACAGGGCCAGAGTTGGTTCTCGCAGAGCCTTAATATAAGACTTAATATAGAACTCTGGTTTCACAAAGATGTACTGTAGATCCAAGTTGAGCGTAGGTGACCAATCAAGGGTCCTGAAAGATGTTTATAAGTGTGTATGAAGTTAGTTTGAGTATTAATGATGTTCCTAAATCGACTTTTATTTCCACTTCTAGCTTTCATTAGGTCTTCTCTTCTAGCTATCACGCTCAGTGGTGAAAAACACAGAACAATGAAGTCATTTGAAGAAATTGTTTCCGCCTAGTGCATTCTTCCACTGCCACCAAGTGGCAAAAGTATGAAGTACTCCTCAGTCATGTACAATGTAGTTAAGGACATTTCATACAAAGCCACAAGTGGGCCAAATTAACAGGGTTTGAAATTTACAAGAAATACAAAAATAAATTTACACTGACAGTATGGAAAGCAAAAAAGCATACTATGCTATACTATATTAACTAAGATTATTCAAGATTCAAACAATATTAAATCATCTAAATCATCTTACTGCATCTCCTTTCCATATTGACATCACTGGAGATAATGAGTAGTTGTCAACCAGAGAGCCATAACTGAGGGTTTTAACTTTTTTTGTGAATATTAGCCATTCTTTAGCATCTAGTATCAAGAAACGTGATGTGAACGATGTAGCTTTATGAAAGGTACATTTTCCCCCTTTCTGGTTTTAATCCTACTAATGCAGAAAAAGTAAAGAAAATATCAAGAACCTATAAAATGCTGCCAAAGGCTATGATGATATCAAAAGTATTTTGAGCAAAGAAACAATAGATTGTATCATTTGTCCCCTCAAAAATTCTAAAGTCATTCCTATATTCTAAACTGGTAATCCAAAGGTCTTTGACAACTACTGTCCAATATCTCTTTTACCCAGTTTAGCTAAGATCCTATAAAAAGTGGTCTACATAACACAACACATAGCTACTAATAACATTCTATATGCTCATCAATATAGCTTTCGCAAAAATGTTACATTATCCATCTTAACGGTTAAGACACTGTGATGGATTGGCCACACCTTATGTAAACTAGTAGAAACCATAACAGGCCAGGTCCTAATGTGGAACCCCCAGGGAAAGCGAAAGAGAGGAAGGCCCAAAAACAGCTGCAGACACAGACGCTGAGGCACAATTGAGGGGATATGGGATAGGCCAAAGTCTTGCTAGATGGAGTGGAATCATCTGGGAGTGGATGGAGTTGAAGAAGAAGAATGCCTGGTCCACGTGAGGTGATAATTTCACAAGACATGTGTCCTCTGGTTCAACCTGTGGCCCTCAAGGTGTTCCCAGGCAGCATTGCCTGAACCCCTCGCCAGGGAGGCATCCAAGAGGCATGAATAATACAGTCGATGCCAGAGCCAGCTCGACTGGATCCTTTCAAAATGCACGATCGGAAGCTACTCTTGAGTCTTTCCCATGTGATTGAGTTGCTTAACCTTTCTTGAGGCTACACACATGCAGGAATAAATACAAATGCAAATCTGGAACCATCCTAAGATTTTTACCGCAGTTGAGAGAGCCTGACTGATAGTAATTAAACAGAACTGCTCACACGCTCGGTCACACACTTTAAAAGACAAGTGTATAACAGAGGTTAAAATAAAACAAAAAAAACTGATGCACTACCAGTAGGTTGTAACAGACCAAGGTTGGATGGCTTTCCCAACACAATGAAACATGCTCGATTGTGTTTTGAACTGACCACCTTTTGCAGGATAACTCACAATGGTTGACAAGAGCACCAGAGTTCATTTTCTGTGATGGCAACTGACCAACTGAACCTCACCAAAACATATAAAAGGGCGCTAGCGTGAAAGCAGCCTTCCAGTTCACCCTTCCCTGAATAAACTGCCCATCCCTAGTTTTAGGGAAAACTTATGACACTCCCATCCTATCAATGGTGCAATCCAACAGTTTTGCCATGGAACCAGAGTCTGATTCTGCCAAACTCAGCTAAAACTATCCAAGTAAATGTTTAAACCAGAAGTCAACCCAAACATATTTTTTTAAGAATATATTCTATGCAGACCCACTAGTTTAAACATGGCATTCTGATTAATATTGTGTTTGTGGAATATGAGTTAAGAAGCAAAATCCACATGTTTTTAGCCATCTCAGGGGGCGGCCATTTTGTCACTTCTGTCGACTGAAAATGACATCCCCGTTGCTCAGGGTTCAGATAACGACCAATCTTGGCTCAGCTTCAGAAAACAGGTGAGCTGTGATTGGTCGTTACCTGAGCCTTTTCAGTTGACAGAGGTGACAAAATGGTCGCCCCCAAAGATGGCTAAAAGGGGTGGATTTTGCTGCTTAATTCTTATTCCACAAACGCAATATTAATCAGAATGCCTTGTTTCAACTAGTGGGCCTGCATAGAACATATTTTGAAAAATATACGTTTGGGTTGACTTGCCCTTTAAGATCGAAGCAGGATGAATCCAACAGAACCAAACAAGACCAACCAACAGATTGTACTCCGAGATTACCCCCATGACACTGAGAGAGGGTGTTCAGATTTGTGTTATGTGCATGTTGACTATTTGGGCAAACTCTTTTGCTCCCACCAGTGCCCAGGTGAAGCTTAAGTAGGATGAAAAGTTCTAGCAAACTCCAAGGTTTAATTTACAATCCTTTGTTTCAGGTGCCATTTTGTTTTCAAACAAAATATCTAGTGTCTGAAAATATTGTATATAACAGGGGTGCCCATTACGTCGATCGCGATCGACCGGTCGATCGCCAAGGCATTGTGAGTAGATCAGCAGCCTAACATCCGTCCTCACGACTGTATTGCTACGTTCACACCAACTGCGTTGGGAACATTTCTGGCGGCGTGTTTCAATTGGAGTCAATGTAGTTGGCGCGGCCGGTCGCGGTGGGACGCGGAGCGAAGCACCGGAAATCCGCCCATTTGCTCACTTGGCGTGTATAAAAAAAGTCATCTTTTTCGCCATTCCGCCTCGCGGCAGCCAATGTTCATCGGACACAACCCCACAGCGTCCTGTTCACTCTGCGGCTTTTTTTTTAACAGTTCTTGAACTTTACCAAGACAGCAATATTGATAGCATTAGCATAGTGTGCAAAAACGTTTACTTGTTTTATACGCGCCGAATGGAGCAAATGGGCGGATTGTTGTTACTGCAAATCTGCTTGAGGCTGGATATCAGCTGCTACTGTCCGGACTATGCGTCCCTGACTAATTCCATTCAGTGCAAGTCATCAGAGTAAGGTAATTACAAAACATTTTTGTTGTTGTATTGTGCTATACATAGGTTGATGCAGTCATGCACGGCACACCAGCATATACGGTACATATAAAAATAATTCTCAACATACAGTATTTATAAATAATGTGTTTTGCATTTGCATGCTGAAAAAGTGTGGGCACCTCTGGTATATAAAATCCGACCACATGTTCAGAATTATATATTGCACATTGTGTTGCGTGCTAGTCATTGCAATTGCACATGCCACACTAATTGTTGTCTTGTTTGTCTCCTCAGGTAGTGATGGAAATGACAAGCACCTTTAAACAGCAGAAGTTCCAGCTGGTTCAGAGCGGATTTAATCCCTCAACAATATCAGATCCTCTTTATGTGTTGGATTATCAACAGCACAGCTATATCCCTTTAACAAAAAGTGTCTACCAGAGTATCCTCTGTGGAGAACGCAAGCTATAGGATTGTGAGTACTAGTAAGAGTCATGGCAGAGATCAAAGAAAAGCACAAGTACTTATCACACAGACATATGATGATTTAGCCTTGCTTCTTTCAGTTTTCCTTTTTCAGGATAGATAGTTTGATAGCCTACATTTCTGAAAGAATCAAAAAGTCAGAAAATTAAAATCCTAATCGTTATTAAACATTGATATTAAAACACAGATAGTATTTGGTTAAAGTGCAGGTTGCATTTAAGTTGCAAAAATTAAAAAGAAAAATCAGTAAGTACACATTCTGAGTCTTATGAGTCCTTCTGATAAAGTGACCGTGTTTGGCACAGATTGGCTGGAAAGCCATGGCCAGGGCGACAAGAGTTTTTGAGACAGCTTCTAGAGGTGCTCAACAGACAGCGGCCTGCCTAGTGCTGGTCAGACTCAAGTCGTACTGCGTCCTTTTTATTAATGCTGCTTCCCCCAGCACACTACAGCATCAAAACAAAAGATTCCTGGCAATAAACTGGTAAAACATCTGCAGCAGGTTATTTCAGTTGTTAAAGAGCCTGTTCTCCTCAGGAAGTTTAGATTCCACATTCAAAATGTTTATCTGTCATATGCACAGTAAAAACATAATGCTAGCACTGAACAGTGAAATACTTACTTTTCTAGTCTCCCTCCACTTATACAGAGAATAGAAAACATAAACGAAAAAGAGCTAGTTTAAAGCAAAAGTCAACCCAAACATATTTTTTTCAAGAATATGTTCCCAGCAGGCCTACTTGTTGAAACACGGCATTCTGATTAATTTTGCGTTTGTGGAATATAATTTAAGCAGCAAAATGCACTCGTTTTGAGCCATCTCAGGGGGCGGCCATTTTCTCTTCTGTCGACAGAAAATGACATCACAACTGCTCACAACAACCAATTACGGCTCAGATTCAGAAAACAGGTCAGCCGTGACTGGTCGTTGTGAACATTTGTCGACAAAATGGCCGAGACGATGAGATCAAACGTATATTTGAAAGATAAATATTTATATCAGCAATGTTAATTGCACTATTTTACACTATACACTTCAGAAAAAAAATGTAAGTGAAGGAGTTCCTTTTTGTTCTCCTAGCAACGCAGTTTAACTAGGTACAAGGAAGGATTGTTTATGGTTAGATAAGGTGGTCCAAACGAGCAAAGGGACCATTTCGCTACCCTTTTGTTTCAAGTAAGGGCACAAGGGTACTAGGCCTATGTAAATGCCTTTCAAAATAGCCTACTGTTGTATGGCGTGCAGTTAAAAGAAATAAACAGGTAGTGTTGTCATCTAGACCCAGGTTAGACAGTCCAACTGTCAAAACGTCTTGTGAAGAAAAAAAAAGTTTTGTACTTTTTCGCCACTCGGTTTCCAGAATGCATTACGGCCTGCAATACTGAACTTTTTCCATCATAAGGTCATATCATTTGTGTTTATGCTACCCATAGTTTGTTGAATGTTTGTCTTAATTAACACAGTTGGGCATTCCGTCTATGTGACGGGCCGGTCCATCCATCCGTCACTGACGGACGGCCGTTTTGCTGACGGTTGACAAATGACGGGAAAAAAATAAAAATAGACGGACAGCATAGTCAGCAGCCCATGTATTTAATCCGTCTTTCACATGTAGTCTGTCTTTAGTCTATTTTTCGCGGCTGGTGTTTCAATGACCGTGGCGAGCGCGTCAAGGAACAATAGTGAGTTGTAGTTGCCTGGGGGACAGATTTGAGTGATGGACCAGACTGTGAATAGGCTTCCATGGTGCAGTAAGTCAGACTTTTTGTTCAAATATTGGCCAGCGGGTGGTAGGGGAATCATTTTTACAATGTTGCTCGTCCCTTGTCTTAGGTACAGATTTGAATTTAATGGGTACCAATATGTAGTACCGTATGGTACACATTTGCCTACAAACGGTACAGATTCTAAGGGTACCAAGATGTACCCTATTTAAAGGGTACAATATGTGTACCCTTGAGGGTACTGCGACAGTGGCAAGCCATTGGACCCTTAAAGGTCAAAATCTAGCACATTATATCTGACAGTGTGAAGTTTTGAGATCCACACAATGATAGGTCTCAAAATTTCGGTAGATCTTTTTTATAATCAATTTGATTGTGTGTATATATATAACCAAAAAAACATATATATATATATATATATATATATATATATATATATATATATATATATATATATATATATATCTCGCAGGGCACACAGAGACAAACAAGCACTTACATTCACACTAGGGGCAATTTAGAGTTTCCAATCAACCCACCAGAGTACCGGTAGAAAATCCACGCAGGCACGGGCAGAACAGCAAACTTCACACAGGAAGGCCGGAGCCGTGATCGAACCCACGACCTCTGAGGCGGACGTGCTAACCAGTCGACCACCGTGCCGCCACACTG
The DNA here is from genome assembly GCF_054856515.1 of Filicampus tigris. Lineage (NCBI taxonomy): Eukaryota > Metazoa > Chordata > Actinopteri > Syngnathiformes > Syngnathidae > Filicampus > Filicampus tigris. The sequence continues at coordinate 1,338,338 of NC_141231.1, read as the reverse complement.
AAGTTTTATTTCAAGAAAATCGCAAGTCAAATCGAAATCGAAATATATCTGTCAGATCAATCTAAATAATGTTTTTCCTAAAATCGTTCAGCCCTACTATCTATCTCTCTATCTATTTGTTTTGTTAGACCAATTATCAATTATACATCATTCATCACTATTATTTGTGTGTAAATTAATTTGAGAATGTTGATCATTTCATTTATGGTTTACGTCTGGGATTATTTATTTACTGGACAAAATTACACACTCATGTGACCTCTTACACACAGTGTTACCCAAAACACTTAAATGGTATGGTACGTTTAAATCTTTATTTATAGGTTATAACTTTGCAATACTTGTGCTATCTATTTTCTGGGTTTTAATATTTTAAATAAAGAATTTCCGACTACACTCTTAAATACAACAATTTCTAAGTGTTCCTCTAGATTTTAAAACTCTAACTCAAACACACAACCAATATTCAAAACATTTCTTAGAAGACACATTTATTAATGTATTATACACAGTAAATAGCATTTGTGTAATTTAATATCAACAAATTAGATGTTAACTGCTCAGTGAGTTCACCAAGCAAAAAATCTACCCAGACTAATGTTCATTCATCTTCCACACTTTTTTCAATAGGGCATATTGATGGAAAATGACTTGATTTTTCATTAAACCATGTTCAAAAAATGTTGCTTGAATCCATCTGGTTATAATAATAGTTGGTATAACTAGTTTATAGTGTTGAGAACATCACTTCAAAAAATTATATGCAATCCATTTCAAATTTCCGTATTTCCAAATCCAAATCTTTCGATCTTTCGGAGCCCATTTTTATTGAGTCACCTCAGGGCCGCAGATTTTAGAACTGGGGGAGCGACGGGGGACTATATACACACACGCATACACATAATTATATATATATATATATATATATATATATATATATATATATATATATATATATATATATATATATATATATAATATTTGGGTTGTCAAACGATTAAAAATTTTAATCGAGTTAATTACATCTTAAAAAATAATTGATCGTAATTAATCGCAATTCGAACTCCATCTATCTCCAAAATATGCCGTATTTTTCTGTAAATTGTTGTTGGAATGGAACGATAAAAGACAAAGACGGATATATACATTCAACATACTGTTCATATGTAATGTATTTTTTTATTACAACAACAAATCCTCATCGGATAAAAAATATTTTTTTATTATTATTGTATTTATTATTATTAATATTTTTTCTGTAGTAGACAGTACTTTTATTCACTACAAAAACAAAAATGCAAAAGGGCCTCAGAACAGTGACAGAAATATTTCAAATGTGTGCAAACAAAGCGTGTGTGTGGGTGTGTGTGTGGGTGTGTGTGTGTGTATATAATGTACACATTTATATGTGGCCCTTGTAATATTCTTAGAGTTTATGTTTTCCGAGTGGTCCCTGAAGTGCACACGAACATGATTGGGTCATGTTGTACTGTGCTACGCTGTAGGTCAGGGGTGCCCAAACTTTTTCAGCCTGAGAGCTACTTATGACATGACTGAGTCAGAATGATCTTCCAGCTGCTAAAAATGCAAAACACATTATTTATAAATATTGTGACATCACGATAGGTTCGACAGGGCAAGTGAAGACTTCTTAGGCCAAAGTTTTAACAAAAATCAAGATTTATTATCTTCTTCAAGTCAGTTGGTGTAAGGAAAACAAAAGTACAAAAGGCTCCAACTAAAGACTGTTCTCAAAATTCAGGAAACAAATTTCCTCCATGTTGAGTCTGTTCTTCCTCTAGCTTCTCTTGGTTCTTTCCTGTTGTCCTCCCACACACTCTCTGCTTCTTGATTTTCTCCTCTTTAAGTCCAGCCACACCAGCTTCAATCAAGTGGCTTAAGCAGCCACACCTATTGGGGTTATGGGGCATGCTGGGAAATGTAGTGCCTGTATTGTCGGCCATCTTGGGGTGTGGCACCGGCATCTGAAGTCAATTATAGCATCCTTCCCCTACACGTCCCCTTGTGATGCCACATATCCCTCTCTCCGGGCCTGACGTCCGCGGCAGGACGACCGAAGACCAAAAGGCATCACAGCAGGACAATGCGTCTGCGTTTCCATGTTTGCTTCCCGGCCTGTGCACAACAGAGAAGTTGAACGGTTGCAGACTTAAGAACCATCTAGTTACTTTGCTATTGGTTTCCTTGTTTTTCGCCATCCATTGCAAAGGGGAATGATCAGTTACCAGTGTAAACTTCCTTCCTAATAGGTAGTATTTGAGTGTTCCTAGAGCCCATTTAATGGCTAAGCATTCCTTTTCCACTATAGTATAGTGTATATCAGTTCCAAAATTTATATTCAAAAAATAAATATTACTGATCAAAGGTAGTGATCACCCACCATAGTCGAAACCTTTGATATTATAGCCCACACTAATATGCATTACAAATTAACTTTACCAGCAACAGTATGTTAGCAAATTTTTCTTTTTGTTTTTAAAGTGTCGAAGTCATTATTCAATAAATTAATCAGAGATTTAAAAAAACAGTAATTCAAAAGTAACAAACTTGTGTAACGCATTACTCTACAGATAGAGTAATATTGTAAAGAAACGTATTACTTTCACATGCAAGTAATTAGTAATATGTTATAATCTCTCTCTCTCTCTCTTTCTCTCTCTCTCTCTCTCTCTCTCTCTCTCTATATATATATATATATATATATATATATATATTTTTTTTTTTTTTTTTTACTGGTTAAATTGATTTCATTACATAAAAGAAAATGCAGACATATGTTTACATGAAAATGCAGAATTTGAATGAAAAGAAAAATTTGAAAAAAAATGCCTTTCATATTTAAATAATCCATTCAGAAATACTTTAGTTATAGTTTACACTAAGTTTCGTGATATAATCTGTTACTGTGAAGAGTTCACTTTATTCCAAGATATGAATTTTAGGCTATATTAATTAGCCTTCAGTCCCTGTTTGAAGCAATTAAGTCAGTGGCAAAAATGTGAAGGACAATATATGTATGCTCATACATTTATGTGCAATGAACATTTATGCAAGATTTAAAACATTTTTTGTTTAAAAGAAGGATATTTTTACAAATGGTATTATACATGATTACATACTGTATATAAGAATTACAGCAATCATTTGTTCTTTCTTTACTGGACCAATTTAAAAACCTTGAAAAAGGACAGCCTCCCTCACACAGTCTCATTAGTGTCCTTGCATTCTTTGAAAAATAACTTTCCATGTGTTGATGGTCTGATGTAACTTTCTGTCACGTTCGGTAATGTTACTGTACATAGTGAATATATCACTGAAGGTTGATTTGAAGCAAACCAAAAACTGAATCAAAATCACTATGCCAGCTAAAAAAATTGCAATTAAATCTTTTCCTAAAACCGTTCAGCCCTAGTGTCATCTGAGTATTTTTGGACATGACAGATCGCCGACTCATTTTGGAAGTCTGATGTGTAGAATGTGAACTGGACAGTGCAAAGCACTCACCCCTGCGGTGAATAGACTCCGTGCTCGTGTTTTTCACCTTGTGTCTCATTAGGATGGGCTAGATAATGCTGAAGTCAAACAACATCCGCACGGTTACATACAGTGTACACTGTTCAATTCACAGCTTTTTGTGATTGAAAAAAAAAGATATAAATATAGAAATTTATATGTATAACGCATCATCATTGTCTCTATGATTTATAAATATGTAAATCAAAACATTTTTCACCATTAATTACATCATTAATTTTGCAAAAACATAAAACCAAACCAAGGATAAACTTTTTGGCCGTAATTCCAAGAACATATGAGAAAATATTTTTCAGTAGTTACCATCCGTATCATCAAGAAAAAGAAACACACTCATGTCCCCTCTTACACACAGTGTTACCCAAAACACTTAAATGGTATGGTACGTTTAAATCTTTATTTATAGGTTATAACTTTGCAATATTTGTGCTTTCTATTTTTCTGGGTTTAATATTTGAAATAAAGAATTTCCGACTACACTCTTAAATACAACAATTTCTAAAACTCTAACTCAAACACGCAACCAATATTCAAAACATTTCTTAGAAGACACATTTATTAATGTATTATACACAGTAAATAGCATTTGTGTAATTGAATATCAACAAATTAGATGTTTACTGCTCAGTGAGTTCACCTAGCAGAAAATCTACCCAGACTAATGTTCATTCATCTTCCACACTTTTTTGAAGAGGGCAGAAAATTGAATTGACTTGACACAGTAGTTCACTGTTTAGTGCTTGTACCCTACAGCAAGAAATATCAGAGGAGAAAATCCACTTAGACACAGGGAGAATATGCAAAGTCCATACAAGAAAGCCTGTATTTGAACCCATGACCTCTGAACCGTGAGGCAGCTGTGCTGACCACGGTTTCACCCTGCTGCTAAGCTTCTGGATGTGTAACATTTCTTTTTCAAGAGTCGCACATTTTATAGTGTCTGCGATGGATGCAGATGATTAAAAAAAACTATTGTGTTCTGTACTGCTTATATTTTTAAAAATTCTGATAGCCAGAACTTGTATTTCTTCTTATTTGAACAGAAACTAATACTGTTGTTTCTGTAACACCTCTGAAGTGCTCAAACTGGTTTTATAACCTTTTTTTCTTGTTTCTAGAACAACTATTGTCATTTTCTTTTGGGTTTGCTTTAAGTGCTACTATGTGAGCGAAGACTTACTCTGGATGAAAACTGCCCAGAGATTATAAATATTTTTTTGAAAATGCACAATAACAAATCAAAAGGTTAGTTTTTTTTATCAACATTCAAAGGCTAATAAAATTACTAAACATGTTCAGTATGTTAGAAGGTCCTCCATTTGTGATTGAATGTGAATGCTTTTGTAAACACCAACCATGTAATTTTTTTTTTTATAATCAAAGCTTTGTCATGACTAAGCTGAGCCAGATCCAGGTTAGACTTGCACTCATATTTTACTCGGTTATTGAGGTGTAATGTTGTGACTCAGGTACTCTGTTATTCATTCTACATATGTTCGCATTGAAAGCCTTACTGTGTTTAACATTAATAAATGTATTATTGATCAAAAATTACTTGATTTTTCATTATACCATGTTCAAAAAGCTTGAATCCACCTGGTTATAATAATAATAGGTATAACTAGTTTATAGTGTTGAGAACATCACTTCAAAAAATTATATGCAATCCATTTCAAATTTCCATATTTCCATTTCCCATTTTTATCGGGTCACCCCAGGGGCGCAGATTTTGGAACTTTGGGGGGCGACGGGGGACTATATACACACACACATACGCGCACACACACATTCGACTTTCCACACTGCCAGGAGATATGTCCTACTTCCCCACAACGAATAGCACTGTCGAGACTCGATATCCATGCGTCCTTGTTGCTGCACAGATGGCTTCATTCCCCTTATTGGTTCCACAGAATGGAACTGATCTGTTTTGGGATTACTCAGACGGAGTACCCTGGGGTGGGGAGACACTGTGACTTCAGACCCTTTTCGAGGTAGTCTCAACATGTCTGAGGCAACTTGGAACTGTTCAACTGCATCTATTAGATCCAAGGCAGTCATTCATTTCTGTTGGCTTATTATCTTTTTGGCCTCATAGGGGAGGGCTCGTAAATACCGGTCCATCACTAGCATCTCTATTATTTTGGCAGGGCTCTTCTTTTCTGGTTCTAACCATTTTCTTGTTATTCTGATAATCATGCATCTGTGAGCGAGGAGGGGCATAGTTTTTATTGAACATATAAATACAACATGAAAGACAAGAAAACAACAACAAAAAAACAAAATTAAAATAAAGATCAATACTTATCTTAATTCAGTAAAGTTTAAGAATGAGAATAATAAGAATAAGAAGGCCTTTATTGATCCCACAGTGGGGAAATTTTCAGTGTTACAGCAGCATTAACGGCAAACATTCAGAATCAAACCTATGTAAATATACACAGTAACTATGTGTATATACTCACCAACATATATCTACATATAAAATACGAAGAAACACTCATTTTAGCCTGTACATAGTACAGAGGAAAAATACTTTAAGTAAGTGACAGTGCTGCAGTGAAATATAAGGAACAGCATTGGATAAAAATAAAACTAGACTAACAGTAGTTAGTATTGCACAATATAAGCTCAGGTGCAGGACTACACAATTGCACTAATGTCCGCCAGTTTGTAGAGACTACACGATGTTCTTGTTAAAGAGTCTGACAGCAACAGGCAAGAAGGAGCGGCGGAATCTCTCCTTTGCACAGCGAGGGTGTAACAGTCTGTCACTGAAGGAGTTGTGGAGTGCTGTTAGGGTGCCCTGGAGGGGGTGGGCCGGGTTGTCCAGCATTGATGACAGCTCGGCCATCATCCTCCTGTCCCCGGGACCAGGCAGGATGTTTTCCATAGCTGGGGGACTCTGCCCAGCTTCAGGCTCAGGTTGAACATGTACTGGAATATTCCACACAGCTGGTCTGCGCAGGATTTGAGGAGCTGGGGGCTGATGCCATCTGGACCCGCTGCCTTCATTGCCTTCATCTTCTTCAGCTGGTTCTTCACATGTTGTTAAGGCCAAGGCTGGGCAGGAGGGAGTGGTAGCTGTCTGGTGAAGCTGGGAGCTGGAGGCTGTGGAGAAAAGAGGGGAGGGGGTGACACACCCAGCAGGAGGAGTAGGTGGAGGCTGCAGCAGGAGAGACTGAGTGGGGGCAGGCATCTGATCGAACCTATTGAAAAAGAGATTCAGCTCATTTGCCCACTGCAGGTCCCCCCAAGTCCGGGTCTTGGGTTGTCCGTGGCCTGAGATCGTCTTCAGATGGTGTTCAAGTAGGAAGAAGTAAAAAAAACTTCCCCTTGTTCAATATAAAGTATTGGAAATCATGTTCTATTAATACAAAGGTGGGTTATTCATAAATACAATATATACCCGAGCATAACCCATATAAAAACGTTTATTTTACATATATACAAAGTAAAGCGCTATAAATAGAAACAAAAACAAAAGTATAAATATAAACAGACATGCCCCTATTACACACGTCTATAGATAATCATATTCATAAACCAAAAACTCAAGACAGTAAATTAAGAGATTCACTTTCATTTCCTGTGTCTATACTTGATTTATAAATTTTTGTAATGCCATATTTTTAAATACTGAAAATTATTCACAACTTTTCATTTGTATTTCATAATTATTCCATAAATTCACACCTTTTGAAAAAACACACATTTGCTTTATGTTTGTTCTTGTCAATATACTTGTAGCCCTTAGCCTATAACAACCTTCTCTGATTTTGAACAGCTTCTGGATACTGTGGCAAAGTTGATTATTGTAGGCTTTATACATTATTTATGCTATTTTAAATTCAACTAAGTCATGGAATTTAAGAGTGTTTAACTTAATAAATAATGGATTTGTTGGTTCTATATAAGATGAGTGGTTAATAATTCATATGGCTCTTTTTTGTAGCTTAAAGTTTAACTGAGTGATTGTTTTATAAGTGCGACCCCATAGCTCCACACCGTATGTCAGGTATGGCTGTAATAATGAGCAATATAATATATATATAAAGATGCCTTATTTAGGATATCCTTGGTTTTTATAAAGGATGCCTATAGTTTTTGAAATTTTTCTTTTAACATTTTCTATGTGTAATTTCCAACATAATTTTTCATGTATAATAACACCAAGAAATTTAGTTTCATATATTCTTTCTATTTCAATAGAAATAGTTTTGTTTAAGTTCTGAGATAATTTATTAGTGTCAAACCAGTTTTTTAATACATTTAATTCTTTTTCCACAGTCTCCAGAAGCTGCTCATGTTTTTTTCCAGAGCAGTACAAAGTTGTATCATCAGCATATAGAACGTTTTTTAAAACTTTAGAAACACAGCAGATATCATTAATATATAGTATAAATAGTTTAGGGCCAAGCACTGACTCTTGAGGGACCCCGTGAGTTATCTTCAACTCGTTTGATTTTAAATTGTTAAACTGTACATACTGTGTCCTGTCATTGAGAACCCATGAAATTAAATGTGGGGTTCCCCAAGGTTAAATTTTAGGACCAATACTTTTTAATCTTTATATGCTTCCCCTTGGGGGTGTCATCAGGAGACACGGCGTCAGCTTCCACAGCTATGCTGATGACACACAGCTGTATATTGCCGTGTCTCCTGATGAAACAGGAAATATTGATACCGTTTTAAATTACATTTCAGATATTAAGTCATGGATGGCAGAGAATTTCCTACAGCTCAATCAGGACAAAACTGAGGTTTTAGTTATCGGCCCTGAAGGTCAGAGAGAGAAACTTTTACCAAAACTACAAGATTTTAAACCCTCAGAATGTGTGAAGAATCTGGGCGTCATCTTTGACTCTGAGCTCAGTTTTATTCCTCATATTAAAAACGTAACCAAGATAGGTTTCTATCACCTTAAGAACATTCCGCCCGTTTCTCTCTCAGGCTAACACGGAAGTGCTGATGCATGCTTTTATTTCCTGTCGTTTAGATTATTGTAACGCCCTGCTCTCTGGCCTCCCCAAAAAAAGTATGTTTTCTTTACAACTACTCCAGAATTCAGCAGCTCGGGTGCTGACGAGAACCAGAGGAGCACATTACACCAGTTTTAAAAATCGCTGCATTGGCTACCCGTGTGTTTCAGCATCGATTTTAAAGTACTTTTATTAGTTTATAGATGTCTTAATGGTCTTGGGCCATCTATTTATCCGATGTGCTTTTATCATACCAGCCCTCGCGGATCCTGAGGTCCTCTGGCCTTTTAATTATTCCAAGGGTGAGGACCAAAACGCATGGCGAGGTAGCATTCAGCCAATTTGGTCCTCAACTTTGGAATAGCCTGCCAGAGGACGTCAGGTTCGCAGAGACTGTTGATATCTTTAAGAGGAAGCTCAAGACACACCTTTTTTGTTTGGCTTTTAACTCATTTTAAGTAATTTATCTTTTCTTTTGACTGAGGATTCTTCTTCTCTTATTTGACTGATTTTAGTTCTTCAATTATATTACTGTTGTTGTTAGCTTTTAGCTCCAGTGTTTCCTCATGAGGGGCCCTCTGCATTGAGGGGGGGTGGCTGCCTTTCCCGCAGGGGCCGTCATCGCAGGGGTTCCTTGGGCCCGGTTGGCCGGGGGACTCTACACTTTGTGCGGGGTCCACCCGGCTGATCCGGGCCGGGGGTCTCTGTGATGGCGGCACTCTCTGTGGCCCGTGGGCTGTCATTCTCCTTAGCGTGAACGAGCCCCCCTTGGATACCCTTTCATCATATGGTTCCTCTGTGCCTTGTCATGTCTTTTTTAACAAAGTTTATCAGGTTGTGTGCTTTGTTTGTATATGTGGGGTGTGTGTGTGTGTGTGTGTGTGTGTGTGTGTGTGTGTGTGTGTGTGTGTGTGTGGGTGTGTGTGTAAGTGCAAGTACTGTTGTACTGGCGGATATATATCTTTGGGTTTGTTGAGAGGGAGGGCGGTAGCAGGTCTTCCTTTTTATGTTGTGTTTTGGACATTTTTACTGGACAGCACTTTGAGTTGCATTCTTTTTGTATGAAAAGTGCTACATAAATACATTTGATTTGATTTGATTTAGATAGATACCCATTTATTTGCCAAACCTCTTATAACATACCTCTCTAATTTTTCCAATAATATATTGTGATCTATTGTATCAAAAGCTTTTTTTAGGTCAATGAAAACACCAACAGTAAATTATTTTTTATTTATACTGGTTGCGATTTCTTCCACAAGTTCCATTAGTGCCATAGATGTGGTCCTTTTTTCTCTAAAACCTTATTGGTTTTCGCTTAAAAGATTGTGTTTTTAATAGAATTGTCACGTCTATGTGTAAATAGTTTTTCCAGAATTTTGGAAAATTGTGGTAATAACGATATTGGTCTATAATTAGTAAATAAGTGTTTGTCTCCACTCTTACAAATTGGATTAACTTTTGCTATTTTCATTTTTGATGGGAAGACACCAGTTTTAAATGACAGGTTACAAATATATGTCAAAGGTTGCACAACATGTTTTATAATACTTTTAATTAATGCCATATCAATATTAAAACAGTCATTGGACTTTTTATTTTTTATTTTTTTAACAATCATTTACAGCATTAAGGGACATAGTGGCAGAATTATTCTGTATATATTTATGCATTTCATATTTATTATTATTTGACTCTGGAATTTCTTTTGCTAGTTCACTACCAACATTAATAAAGTATTCATTAAATTCATTAATTATATCTGTTACTTTAGCAATGACGATATTATTCTTTGTAAAATATTCTGAATGGTTATATTTTTGAAAGCCATTACTTATTATATGATTTAATATTCTCCATGTATCTTTGTGTGTTACAACTGTTCTGTTCTAAGAGTGCTTGATAATATTGTCTCTTGCTAGTTCTCTTAATGTTTACCAATTTATTTTTATATTTTTTATACTTCCGTAGAGCATCTTTTGTTGAAAAAGTTGAACATTTTATACACTCAATTGTGAAAACGCTGTGCCATGGTAAATTTAGTAATCAAATCAAATGTATTTATATAGCACTTTTCATACAAAAAGAATGCAACTCAAAGTGCTGTCCAGTAAAAATGTCCAAAACGCATCATAAAAAAGACCCGTGCCTGCCCTCCCTCCCAACAAACCCAAAGATATATATCCGCCACTACATCAGCACTCGCACCCACACACACACCCACACACCCCCACACACACACAAACACACAACCTGATCAACTTTGTTAAAAAAGACATGACAAGGCACAGAGGAACGATATAAGGAAGGGGTACCCAAGGGGGGCTCGTTCACGCTGAGGGGAATGACAGCCCACAGGCCACAAGGAGTGCCGCCATCACAGAGACCCCCGGCCCAGATTAGCCGGGGAGACCCCACACCTAGTGTAGAGGACCCCGGCCACCTGGATTTAAGAAGGCCCTGTGATGATGCCCCCCGCGGGAAGGGCAACAACAAACCCCCCCACCCCCCAACGCGGAGGCCCCGTATGAGGAAACACTGGAGCCAAAAGCTAACAACAACAGAAAGCAACAAAACTGAAAGACAAAACAATAATATAATCTAAGAAATAAATTCAGTATGATAAAAAAAAATAGTCCCCAATAAAAAGAAAAAGATAAATTAATAAGATTAATAAATAAATTACTTAAATTATTCAAAATTATTTAAAAGCCAAACTAAAAAGGTAGGTCTTGAGCTTCCTCTTAAAAATATCAACAGTCTCTGCGGACCTGACATCCTCTGGCAGGCTATTCCAGAGTTGACCAAGGCCATGTTGGCTCAATATCTCTGCTTTCAGTTGCTCATAATCTTGGGCTATGTCGGTTTCTAAATCCTGATAGGCTTTGAGTGCCTCACCTGAGAGGAATGCCGCCAGGAGACCAACCCACTGTGCTTTCGCTCACCCTTGTTGTGTGGCTGTAGCATCGAAGGCATGAAGATACGCGTCTACATCATCGGTCACCCCCATCTTACACTCACGGAAATATTTAAGCCTAACTTGTAAGATTTATGTAATTTTATCACATGACAAATTCCCATTTATTTTTTTTAGATAATTTTAACACAAATTTACCAAATAAACCTTATGTGATATATATTCATTAGTGTAATAATGTTTATTTATTTGAAATGCATAATCCTCAATTTTATGTATTTAGTATTAATAAAGTATAATTACTCTAAATTAATAATGAGAGTATTTATTTAAAACACATAAAGTATATTGTTTGAATTGAATAATAATCAGGTTACCTATAAAAAAACAAATAGCATATATTTGTTTGAAGTAGATTTTATTTATGCTTTTGTAATAAACCAAATTAATCAAAATACATCACATTTATGTCATTCTTTTACATTCACTACAATCATAATGATGCATTAGAACAATCAGACCACCTTGTTGATTGAACCAATGTATTAACATTAAAGAATCCTTTACTAATGTACAAATTTTCAGCAGTAAAAAGTTAATATTTTGTTCATCATGAATTAGATAACATTACATGTTTTTCATGTACAGTTAAGACCAAGCCATGATTGGTTGTTACCTGAGCTCAACATGTGATGTCATTTTTAGTCAACAGCAAATGGTAAAATGTCTTTTTAAAGGTGTTAATCGTACATGCAAAATAAATGTTACCAAATTAAAGAAAAAAACGTTTTACTTCTGAAAATTGAAAAAATAGTAAAGTATCCTTTTAAAGCCTCTCAAATATCATAGTCCAAGTATTGAAGCTGTTACAGGACAGAACACATCCTTATGGACCAATTTGAACTCTTTTTGTTAATGCACAAACAAAATTCCATCTTTCTAAAGCGTCTCACGCCTCTCCTCTGTAAAAAGTAAAAGGCTTGTATAATTTTCAGTTGTAAAAAAAATAATTTGCATATAAAGCATGACATGAGGCAAAAAACAAGTTCAATAAAGCTTTCCAAAATGTCTGAAACAATTCAGCTCAACAGAGCAAAGTCCAAATTATCAGTGCAATAACTTATTAAAGCAACCATAGTAAAATACAATAAATCTTTCTAAAATGTCTGAAACAATTCAGCTCAACAGAGCAAAGTGCAAACTATCTTATTATTAAAAGCAACCATAGTAACAATAACTATTCACCAAAAATTGTACATCACTTTCAAACTGCACTTTGAAATGAAATAGTGTCTTTAAAGTGTCATTTAGTGATTATTCACAAGTATTCATTCATTTCATTTAGTGAATATTCACAAATTTCCCTGAGGCACCCAACAAGAGCTAAGAGATCATTTAACTTCTGTCTGCGAAAAACAAGCACGAAAGAAAAATCAGGAACCAGCTGTGTGCGTGCTTATTGCCAACTAAATCACTGGAGTAATTTGATTTTCAGTGCTTGTATTTTTGGAGAAAGGTTTGCTGAGTCCAGGTCCATTATAAGTTCCTGGTACACCTCGAATGTATGCTTAAGGTTTTTTGAATACCTCAAGTTGAGTGCATATATCAGTCCATATATCATCACGCATGCATGGCTGACACTCTGCAGGTTGTGGAGAACTTCCACACCTTCCAGCGCAACACCAACGTCAGCAAAGCGTCCATCACCTGGACCATCAGGACCATAACCCTCTGCCCGGACTGTGTAGATGCCCGCCTTAGCCTTTCTGGATTCAGTGTCCTGGGATATAAACAGAACAGAACGATGGGCTGGATGTCCCTAATCTTGACCACCAAAATCTAAGCAGCTCATCCTTTGGTCAACTGTTAATTTGAAGATATTTCTTTAAGGCACTGTATATATGCTTTCATGAGAATGAAATGGATCCAAGTTCAAGATAACAATGACCTTAACATTGATCACCTTTTAAAAGCCAGGGAGAAAACATGAGATTATAGACATCCTACTCTGAAATTGTGCACTTTTCTCAAGGTGACAACAACAATTAAAAATCTGACAATTATCCCTAAAGTAGTTGGCTTGTTCTCACAGGTTTATGGGTTGACTCTCCACTGAGAGTAAGGTTCTGTGCTTCTCTAAGACGGAGGGATTTCCGGGGAGACTGCTCTTTTCCCAATGAAGCCTTTGGCCTGCCATAAATAAAAAATGCAGTTGACATACCAGCAACCAAAAATACACAGATATACAAATACTGGACCACAAAGTAGTGGAGTGGGACTAACTAACTAACTTACTGTGTGTTCGATATGTGTGACTTAAAAGTTCTACCAGCTTGTGAATGTGCAAGGACAGTCTAGATATACACATGGATATTGGCCTGTCAGGCTACAGTGGAAATGCCTCAGCCTACAATGTTTTAATAACTCATACCTGGTTGATAATAAACGGTCACACAATTTGCAAGACCACATTCACACAGCACCTGTGGACGAAGACAAAGAATAACAAATCAATAGTGTTATTTGTATAACAAGCTGCCTTTCAGATTTAGTTTATTAGTTTAACAACTTACATGACGTTCCAAAAAAAGGCACTAAAAAAGTCCACTTCCTTTTCAAAGTGCATAATGTACAACAATACCTGAAAAATGTACACTTCCAACCTTGTTTGAGATCAGACATTGTCTGCCTGAGTTTTTTGTATTGTAAATCAAATAACATATGTCTTTAACATCCTTACTCTAAACAATTAAGCAACATACTGTGAACCATTTAAACATTACATGAATTGTGAATTAATAAGAACTACATTTTAACTGTGTTACATTTTGATGTGTACATCTTTTAACCCATACTTACAACATCTATGTTGCCACATGGAGGTGAGAAAACTGTACGTGAGGAGAATGAGAAAAATACTCCAAGAGTTGGGTATCTGGGGAAAAAAAGAATAGAAGTGAGAATAAAAGAGGCATCTAACATTCAGTTTTGTAATCAAAATGATTACAGTATTTAAATATAGTACTCTATAAAGCAGTCATTCAAGTAACACGAGCTAACCATATTACAGTCCAGATTTTTGACTCAAATTGATTCTTGAACACTTACTTAGTATTCCCGTTGAACAGCTCAGTTTTAGTATGTGAAAATCAATCATTCATGTTAGCTATGAGTTAGCGGTCGCCGTATTGTGAAATGGCTAACTTATTAGATATGCTAGCGGGGGCTGGCGAGATTGTAAAATGGCTATCTTAACTATGATACTAGCACCTTGCGGAGGCCAGCGCTCACGGGACGTGACCAAGATAAAACTGCCTAAAATCATGTCAAACTGCGAAGATTTGATCAAAAATAAATTGATATTGACACGATGTGAAATAAAGCGCACAATTATGACACATTTTGGAGTAATTATACATAGGATGTCTCAGATTACTAGCCATCACATGGACGACTCCATATACCCACAAGGGCCTGATGGCGGTAAGTGTTGAGCATCGTTTCCGGTTCCGGTTCTTTCACTTCTCATAACGTCTATGAAAACCAATCACTTAAATTTTAAATAACATAATCGTGTTTGTTTTACTACCTTGATTATTTAAACGATGTTAGTAAGTATTAAGTGATTAAATTTAATACATTTCAAAATTGATTAAATTAAGCAGATTATAATTAAATGTAATGCATATATTTTGAAAATTTCTGTTTTTAAATAAAATCTAATAGATGTAAATGCATAAAACTTAACTCTGCCATAAATAATTTCTGTGAGTGGGTGAAATCACTTGCCTTGGGTGTAGCGCTTGCCAAACGGCGTAGCTCTCGTTTTTTGAGTTGGTTCGCCTTCATTTGCTGCTGGAGCAGGGCTGCATTGGTTTCCTGCTGGGCCTCCAACAGTACCTGCATTAATCGCTCCATTTGGCGGTGGGGTTGGCTTATGTAGAGAGAGAATAATTATATAATACGACAAAACCAACCCAGAGGCTCGCAATGGAAGTAAGCACACACAGTTGGGTAAGTAGTAAAGTACTAGTGGCGCATTTTGAAGCATGTCCACAGCGGGTTCGAATATTAAATTAGTCAGCTAATGATCCTTAAAAAGCCTCTGCCGTTAGCATCTCTCCCGCGGTGGGGTCAATGCCTCTGCCGTTAGCATCTCTCCCGCTGCGGCGTCAATCACGGACACTTTTTTTTTTGGGCCGGGCGGCAGAACGGGGCGGGGGGTGATAATTTTTATGAATAAGGGCGGGGGGTCGCAGCTGGAAGGGTACCCAGGTCAAGGGTGGAGGGTCGCGGCCGGACCGGCAAAAAATGGTCCCAGCTCTGGACTTTATGATCGCAAAACAAGACAGCCCTCTTCTCTACTCATCCTCAGTCGCTGAGGCAAAGCAACTTATTCACATTTCTGAGATTTAAAGCTGCCCTCTACTTTCGAAATGCTCCTTTATACTCCCGCGGGTGACACGCGTCCGCTCTGCTGCTCACTGTGCACTTCTGAGTGGGATCATTTTCCCTGAGCCCTGGGTAGTTGTGATGTCATTTTCAGTCAAAAGAAATGATAAAATGGCCGCCCCCTGAGATGGCTAAAATCGAGTGGATTTTGCTGCTTAACTCATATTGCGTAAACGCAATATTAATCAGAATGTCGTGTTTCAACTAGTGGGGCTGTTGGGAACATATTCTTTGGGTTGATTTCTACTTTAATATTGGCCACGCTACGTATGGTTGAATGAGTTAACAATTTGGATCCAATTCCCACATTTCTTTTTAAGACGTTTTATGGATTTTTTGAAGAACAAATTTTAAATATAGTCAATTGCTCTCTTCAGACAGGCGTCTTCCCCGCTGCCTTTAAAACGGCGGTGGTGAAGCCCCTTCTGAAGAAGAGCGGTTCTGACCCGAGCGTTTTTAATAACTACAGACCCGTATCCAACTTACCGTTTTTAAGTAAGATTTTAGAAAAACTGGTTTTCATCCAGTTGAATCATTTTTTAAATACAAATAATATTTTGGAGAAATATCAATCTGGTTTTAGGATGAACCACAGTACGGAGACTGCTCTTTTAAGGATCTTAAATGATATTAGGTGCACTGCAGACGTGAGAAAACTCACAGTCTTGGTGCTACTGGATCTAAGCGCTGCTTTTGATACAGTAGATCACCAAATTTTATTAAATAGACTTAAAAATCTAGTGGGCATCTCTGGTACTGTTTTTGACTGGTTTTATTCCTATCTCACAGACCGATATTTCTTTGTAAGTATGGATACTTGTTCCTCTAAAACTCATGAAATTAAATGTGGGGTTCCTCAAGGTTCGATTTTAGGCCCCTTACTTTTTAATCTTTATATGCTTCCCCTCGGGGATGTCATCAGGGGACACGGCATCAGCTTTCACAGCTATGCTGATGACACGCAGCTGTATATTGCCGTGTCTCCTGATGACACAGGACCCATTGATACCCTTTTAAATTGCATTTTAGATATCAAGTCATGGATGGCAGATAATTTCCTACAGCTCAATCAGGACAAGACTGAGGTTTTAGTTATCGGTCCCGAAGGTCAGAGAGAGAAGCTTTTACCAAAACTACACATTTTTAATCCCTCACACTGTGTGAAGAACCTTGGCGTCATTTTTGACTCTGAGCTCAGTTTTATTCCTCATATTAAAAATGTAACCAAGATTGGTTTTTATCACCTTAAGAATATCGCCAGAGTCCGCCCGTTTCTCTCTCAGGCTAACACGGAAGTGCTGATGCATGCCTTTATTTCCTGTCGTTTAGATTACTGTAATGCCCTGCTCTCTGGCCTCCCGAAAAAGAGCATTTCACCACTGCAACTACTGCAGAATTCAGCCGCTCGGGTGCTGACGAGAACCAGAGGGCGGGAGCACATTACGCCAGTTTTGAAATTGCTGCATTGGCTCCCTGTGTGTTTCAGGATCGATTTTAAAGTACTTTTATTAGTTTATAAATGTGTTAATGGTCTTGGGCCATCTTATTTATCTGATTTGCTTTTATCATACCAGCCCTCGCGGATCCTGAGGTCCTCTGGCGCCGGCCTTTTATTTATTCCAAGGGTGAGGACCAAAATGCATGGCGAGGCTGCATTCAGCCATTTTGGTCCTCACCTTTGGAATAACCTGCCAGAGGATGTCAGGTCTGCAGAGACTGTTGATATTTTTAAGAGGAAGCTCAAGACACACCTTTTTAGTTTGGCTTTCAACAACTTTTAAATAATTTATCTTTTCTTTTGATTGAAGATAATTCTATGTTTTGCTTTGAATGTTTTAAAGCACTTTGAGTTGCATTTTTATGTATGAAAAGTGCTATATAAATAAAATGTGATTGATTGATTGATTGAATTTAATTTGATGTAGGTTTTAGTACAACATTTAAAAAGGATAGTCACAAAAGGTCCACAACAAGTTTACAAAGTGTTTACGAATTGTTAGTGTCTCACAATTACAGACTATCACAACACACAGAACAAGAAACACTTGCCAAACAAAGGGGCGAACTGCATTGCTTAGTCCAAGCCGCCTCGGGCGACCGAACAGAGGCACTTTTATTGGTCCCAGCTGCAACAGGTGGAGATAGATGATTGGGCAGTCCAACGAGGAACGACTGGGAAACCAGTCCATTTACTTGTACTTGTATACGTTCTACTACTCAATACAAAGGTGCAAGAGTTAAACGCAGAAAGAAAGGGGAGTAGAGCTGTAGGTAAGGTGCGTTCAAGCCAAGTGCCGTGGCAACATGAAGACGAGGGACGGACAGGGACCACGTGGGTCGTTTACAAATGTGGACGGGAACTCAGTGACGGTTAAGTGATGCCCAGCTCTGTGTGTGCACTTCCACTGATGTTATTTATTTATTTAAAAGGGACAGTGCATATTAATGAACATTTACACGCGAACATGGCAGAATTAGCCTGCAGTCCCAAGCAGGTCAGAAAAAGTATCATTTCAATAACTGCAACAATAAAGGGGAGGATAAAAATCAACACAACTGACACATCAACGACAAACAAAGAGAATAATAACAAGGAGGCACATAGAAGCTTGATTTAAAATGAGTGCTTACTGATCTGTTTTTTTTTCAGCCACTTTTTTAGATTGACATTAAAAGTGGTACAGTGTTTTATTTGAATTAGAATCTCATTCCAGATCAGACTACCTCTGACTGATAATACCTAATTACTGAAAGTGGTTTGTCTATGTGGTACTGCACAGTCACCCCTAGCAAGCTCTGGTTATTGTTTTTGGTTTTTGGTGTGGGCGCAGCGGCAGCACACATGTGGTTATGTTTGCAGATTTGTGTAAGAAAAAAGTGGTAGTTGGCCGACGTTGATAGACGGAAACTTTAACGGAAGCCTGTTTAAAATGATAGGTGGACCGGCCTATAGATTACTATTTGTTCCGGCTGGACAAAAAGTCGGATAGACGGACGGAGGAAGGGTGCCCTGGCTGCAGGCGGAAGGCGGTAAACGGACAGGGAAATTTTAGTAAAATTCCAGCTCTGATTATTACTATACCTACACAAAACTAATGGTAGGCTACAATGTTTCTTTTAACTGCAATCAGATTGACATTCTATTACATCAGTAACGTCAAATGACAGCCCATAAGACAAGAGGTGCATTCGGAAATTCACTCTTGAGAGTGGTTGTGTTCAGAGAGGTATTCATTTTCGAACACAACCAGCACTGGCGTACCGTGTCCCCTTTCAGAGCGCCCACTGGCTAGCGCCTTTTTTGGTCACTCTGAATAGCCGAACGACAAAATTGAGCAACGCTCTAAGTTTCCAAACGGTCGCAGTGAACCAGTGCACTAGGGGCAGATTGACAGACTGCCCACCTTGTGAGATTATTAGTAAATTATTAGTAAATTATTTTTGAATTTGTGTTTTGTTATGTTTTGTTTTTCATTTCATTGAACATTAAGAATGGCATATTATGGTTGTCTAAGGAAGATCTGAACTTCATATTATTTAGTTTGTCATTTTATTTGAATATATTATGTGTCGGGACAGGAGGATTGTGCTCAGTAGAACTATTCAGGCCCACCCTCATTTTTCCAGGCCCACCCATTAGCCACATTCTGGCTCCGGCCCTGCAGTGCGCACTCTGAGATTATTTCCAAACGCTAATGCGCAAGTAACTAAACTCAGAAACTCAGCTCGCTCCTCCTTGCCCTCCTTGCCCTCCCCAACAGACACGAGGTACAGTTGCAGCACAAACATGGAAACAGGAATTGTATTGGAACAGAATGGGTATTTGTGAACTTTTTCTGACAGGGCAACAGCCCCCCCTAGCCCCAATGTAGAGGAAGGACTCTTAGCTATTCATATCATCTCATGGGCTAAACAGTTTACTGTATTACTGAGTGGCGTAAACGCAACCACCCACATTCCGTCTTTAACACTGCCGCCGACTTTTTAACACTGGTTCATTTGCAGCCAAATGCTCTGCAAGAATAGTGTCAGAGTTCCAGTGTGAAATGGTGAATGATAAAAATGATATATCTGTACATTATATTTTGTACACATTTTATTGTATTGGATTCCATAAAAAATTAATGATCCAATCAAAAATGATGTATGCTACGTAATGTTTTTCAGCCATACTCTGTTACCAGTTTCTGAAGATATTTTGCCATTATCGACTTCTATTTTGACCAGAAACATTTACTGTAAATACAGCTATTGTCTGTTTGTGAAAAGGAGAACGGGTCAGTTGTCTGAGCCCAACTAACATTTCCAATCCTTCTCTTTGGCATTTGAGACACTTTGGTGAGCTTGTTGGTGGTCTGTATTCCAGAGTTCATACTTCCATAGGTCTCAGTGTTGATGTCACAATTTGCTGGGTGTGTAAGTTGCTTCCCTGGGACAACAGTTATATGTGTTGATTGCCTTTTGGCCATCTTATCACAAAGTTGGAGCTGTGTCTTGAGGAGTTTCTATAGATGTGCGGTGTAGAGAGTCCTCAGCGCCAGTATCATGGTGTGGCACAGCGGCTGCATGGCTGAAGAGGGAGGCTCTTCAAAGGATGGTAAAGGCTATGGGAATAGCCTCCCCATAATCACAGACATCTTTACCATCAGATGCATTAAGAGGGCTCTTCGCATCATCAAGGACCCAACCCACTCCGCACACCCCCTCTTCCATGCCCTCCAGGGGCGTACTCCCGTCCCCTGCATGTGAAAAGTAAAAAAAAAAAAACAGAGCAAAACCAAAATGAATATTATGTCAATTGTTGTACCCAGCGCAAGTCCAGCACAAAGTGCAGTCTAACTGTGCGCATAGGTATTTTATAGGAATTTTGTTTCTTTTGGGCATAACGGGGTATTTGCGCATTTTGCGCTGTTGTGGGATGGAACCTAGCCCATTACAGGCCAATCGTAGCGGCATCACTCATTTGCATTAAATTCAGGGCATTCGGCGGCACGGTGGTCGACTGGTTAGCACTTCCGCCTCACAGTTCAGAGGTCGTGGGTTCGATCCCGGCTCCGGCCTCCCTGTGTGGAGTTTGCATGTTCTCCCCGTGCCTGCGTGGGTTTTCTCCGGGTACTCCGGTTTCCTCCCACATTCCAAAAACATGCATGGTAAGTTGATTGGACTGTCTAAATTGCCCCTAGGTGTGATTGTGAGTGTGGATGTTTGTCTCTGTGTGCCCTGCGATTGGCTGGCAACCAGTTCTGGGTGTCCCCCGCCTACTGCCCAAAGACAGCTGGGATAGGCTCCAGCACGCCCCGGGACCCTTGTGAGGATAAGCGATATAGATAATGGATGGATGGATCAGGGCAGTCGCAGCGCAATGCGGAAACAGAAATAGACTCGCTGCGGTCCATGCATGACATTCACAGGTAAAATGCAAGATCTCCCCTTGCGGATGATGTAGTTGGCCACGCATGTGACATGGGCAATTGGAGACTGCCATGTGCCCGCGAGTGTGCACCTGTGCATGACCTCCACAATCCAACAATAGTTGTGCTCCGCAGTCAGGGCGGTGCAATATACTTTCTGTTATCAAATTATCAGGTGTGTCTGGGGCGCGGCAGTTCCGTGCGCCGCAACGCCCAATGATGCACATCCTCTGCAAAAATCAGGATAGGTATAGGTGCTCAGCACCCCAAAGCTCTGAACCTAAAATCGCCCCTGTTTCTTACTTAGTTTGTAGATCCTAAAATTGGTTCATTTACATGCAAAATAAGCTAAATTACTGTCAAAGTCTCAGTTTGATGTCATAATTGATGTTTTCAGAGAACTTTTAGCTGTAAAAACTTTCAAGACCTCCTAAGTGTACTAATATCAACACATTTCATTCACACGTTTTGTTGTAGTGTACTCTAAGGGTGGCATGGTAATTGACTGGTTAGCACGTCCACCTCACATGCAGAGGTTGTGGGTTCAAGTCTGGCTCCGGCCTACCTGTGTGGAGTTTGCATTCTCCCTGAACCTGTGTGGGTTTTCTCCAGGTATTTGGCTTTTTATGCATGATAGATTTGTTTCAATTTTATTTGACCTAATATAGTGGAACATGAAATTTGTGTTTCACCACTTATTTTGAGGTATTTCTCTCTTTTCAAAAGCCAAGATTATTTTTCTTATTTCAAGAAATCTTACCAAGTGTAATGGCCTTACTGCGCTGGCAGATAATTTCACTTGTTTTGAGTCTGAATCCTCTCAAAACAAGTATTTATTTCTTAATTTAGACAGTTCATTTTTGCATTGTGTTATGTCCTGTGCGTGTGTTCATATTAATGAAAATGTGCTACTGACAAGCTGACTGATAGAATGCTCGTGACCAAAAAGCGTTATGCTTCTCTTTCATAAATGTGATAATGAAATGGCATTAAAATCTACAAAACAGTTGAATTTATCTTGCGTGGCCAGGAGCTCGATACCCTAAAACCTCTGACCCCGCATGGCCATTGCTGTCTCTATTTAAATCACCAATACATATTTATCACACTGTACTGCACATGATGACGTTCAACAGTCCGTCTAATATAGTATTTGATCAATGCATGTGACATATCTCGTCTTTCTCATCGACCATATATACGAGTTAAAGTGCGTGGTTAAGGAAAGTATCATGTCGCTTTGATAGGCGGCAGTGCTGAGCTCAGGGGCGGGGCCACGGTGGGCCTAGATCTGCACAGGCCCACCCAGATTGACAGACTGCCCACCCAGGGAGTTCATGAAAAAATATATTCTTTTATATTTTGTGTAAATTACGATTAAATTATTTTGTAATTTGTGTTTCGTTATGTTTTTTATTGTATTGAATATTAAGAACGGCATAGTTGTGGTTGTCTAAGGAAGATTTGAACTTCATATTATTCAGTTTGTAATTTGATTTGAATATACAATGTGTCGGGACAGGAGGATTGTGTTCAGTGAGGGAAATATTCAGGCTCACCAAGCTGAGGAACAGCTTCTTTCTGCAAGTTAGAGTGCGCTGTAGCCCCAACATCAGCCTCCCTAATGCCTAAACTTCACATTGAACACTTTATTCTTAAACACTTTGTTTTTTCCGAGGACAAAATTACCTTGTAAATATCATGTGCAATTCAAACCTCTTGCATTTTTATTCTGCTGTATTCATACCTTTGCATCATTGCATCTTTGCACATGTTCAAAGCATCACTAAGCATATCCTTTAACTCTTTATCATATTTATTTTATCTTATTTTTGGTGTTCTATTTTTTTTCACGAGTCTTGGGACTTACTGTGCTGCCTCGGGTATCGCATTTGTGCCATATCATGTGGAAATGTGGTTTGACAATAAAATTTCTTGAATCCTTGAAAGTTGACATGTTCGCTCACACAACACTTTAGGATAAGGATAAGATGAATAGTAATGTCAAAATTCCTCATGAAGTGTCACTTGACTTCATGTTTAATACACTGCATTACAGACCAATATTGCAATCAGGAAAATATTTTCACCTGCATTCTGTCTGTGATGGCAACCCTCTTGCTTTGCCTCCACCTTCTTCACTTGTTTGTTTTCTTTTCTAGCTGTATAATAGGATGTGGAAAAAAAACTCTGAGTAAACTGCCTAAGCATTACTTGAACCGAACGGTCACACTTCTTCCCCACCCCCTGTGCTTTGCATAGTCTGTATCTCAGTCCTAGAGCTGTAGGTTTCACGGTATACATCAGGGATTTTCAATTGAAATTTATAGGCTTCCGGTTGCAAGGGATTTCTCTGGTCTGGATCTCAACATATTTGGATCTGTAGCCGACCCGTCGAAAAACACATTTCATTTTCCTTTTCACATTTATTTGTGGCTTTGCAAATATAGGAAGTTTTGTTTTCCACAAAAAAAAAATATCTGTCTATACTGTGAATTACACTATTTTTATCCCACTAAAAGACAAGGATGCATGAAGAATTGAATGCACAGCAATACAAAGTGATCACAGGTCCGCTGATAGTGTAGTGGTACACACGCCTGAGTTGTGTGCGGGCAGCGTGGGATCGATTCCCACTCAGTGACAGTGTCTATGTGTGCCCTGCGACTGGCTGGCGACCAGTTCGGGGTGTAGTCTGCCTTCGCCCATTGACGGCATTGATAGGCTCCAGCAACTCCCCGCGACCCTATATAGGATAAGCGGTTTGGAAGATGACATGACATGACATGACAAAGTGATCACGCATCTAAATACTTAAAACAGTTCACCTTTAAATACAATGAACACCAATTTCTTAAATATCCAGTAAACAGGAACAACAAGGTCAGGGCTACATTTCAGTGCAAATTGTATGTTGATGCCTGCAACAGCAACAAAAAAAACAAACTATAAGAGACAAAAAAAAAAGAAATGCTGTGTTGTACAGCTCCTGGTGCCCACAGACCACAATGATTACAGTATCTGGTCCACTTGGTTTCTCCACGCTAACTGCACAAGACACTGTGTATGGGTGAATTTTTTGTTTCTTTTTTGGGACACACTTTGTGTGACGTGGTTATTGCATTCTCGAGGCTGATTGGATGTCGTAACGCGATGAGGCTTCAAGTTAAACATTTCAAACGTTTAAAAAGCGAATTTGCAGGTGCTCTCCTCCACTCACATCACATCAAATGTGTCATTCGCTCTGCTTGGCATGGATTCCTATCCGAACGAATGACTTTGACTTAATATTTAATTACTCCGTGGGAACAACTCAACTCGCATTTGGTCTGACAGCAGCATGAGGTCGGCAGTCGAGTCAAATAGTGGAGCCCAAGACTTCAGTGTTAAGCAGAATTTAGCTGTTATGCTACACACAAACGGAATACAATCCCAACAGCCCCAACTGTGAATGTTTTGAAGTCAAGGTTAAAAACATGTTTTTTTTCTCAGACTTATGATTGGGCTCTGTTAAAGAAATTTTTTAATCTTATTTTTTTTTTCGCACAGTAAGATTTTTTTTTTGTAATTTTACTCAGATGTCTTTTTCAGTATTTCTGTACTGTTTTTAAATGTCTTTAGTTCTTTGATTTTAAATGCTTTTAAATGTTGTACTCAGGGGCGGAGCCAGAACATGGCTAATGGGTGAGCCTGGGAAAATCAGGGTGAGCCTGAATATTTCTCTCACTGAGCACAATGCTCCTGTACCGACACATCGTATATTCAAATAAAATGAAATAAACTGAATAATATGAAGTTCAGATCTTCCTTAGACAACCACGATTATGCCATTCTTAATATTCAATATAATCAAAATTGCACAACGAAACACAAATTCAAAAATAATTTAGTCGTAATTTACACAAAATTTTAAAGTATATATTTTTTTCATGAATCTCACTGGGGGCCAGTCTGTCAATCTGGGTGGGCCTGTGCACCCCCAGGCCCACCCATGGCTCCGCCCCTGGTTGTACTTCAAATCATGTAAAACACATTGAGCTACTGTTTTTCAAATTCGGTGCGTAAATAAAACTGCCTTGCCTTGCGTTAAGTGTTATGGTAACATAGCTTGGGCTTTATTTAGGGTTTAAATATGCATTTTCTAAACATTTATGTACAGTTTTTACCTGTGAAAGTGGTATTTAAAAAAAAAAAAAAAGAATTTAAGATAACACGCACTCACATAGGATGTAACACATGTATGGTCAGCTTTGCTTTTGAGAATTTTCTAAATGTCAGTGGTCTCCAGGCACCAGTCTGCAACACAATTTAGTACTTTTTTTTTCGGTCAATGAGTGGTTCTGATCGAGAACACACATCAGCACCCACATCCCCAACCAGCCACCTACCCCACTCCCCGTGGACCAGTGGCGCCCAAGTCCGGTCCTCAAGAGCCGCTAGCCTGTTTTCGGTGTATCCTTATTCCAACACACCTGATTCAAGTGATCAGCTCATCAGCAAGGTTTGCTAAAGTCCGATATTGATCCTGATGATTTGAATCAGGTGTGTTGCCGTAGGGATACATCTAAAACATGCTGGATAGGGGATCCTGAGGCTTTGGCACCCCTGCCCTGGACGAACAGTTGCCTGTCAGCGACAAATCTGTACTACGATGAATCAGTACCTGGCAAAAAAAAACATTTCAGTAACTCTGGTCTGTCATATAATGCTGCCCCTTGCAATTATTTTTTAGATCAAGTTTAACACTTATTCCTTGTCAGTCACAGTCTCTTCCAAAACATGAGGAAGATAGGGTTTTTAACAGCGACCTTTTGCCGGTCCATCCTCCGTCCGCAGCCTGGGTACCCTTCCGTCATCATACCTCTGTCCTTATTCATAAAAGTAATCGTCCTACTACCCCGTCTGTCCTCGACCTTTTAAAGTGCTTCCGTCCTGACATTCCATCAGTCCACCGCCCGCCGCCCAAAAAAACAAAGCGTCCGTGCACTCGTAAACATTATTTAAAGCTCATTAGCCGGCTAATTTCCAATGCATATCCACTTACAGACCGGGAGTATTGTGAGTGGATTGAATTGTTTACAACTGTTTAACCAAGATAGCATTTAGCTGCCAACATGAGCACCGTCGGTAACTAGATTGGAGCCCATCAGAGGACATCAAGAGAATATTTAATATTGCTTTATAATGCAATATTATTGCGCTTTATTGAAAAACTTTTGCGTTATAACGCAATACATTTTCAGTTTTATTGTGTTATTTTGGAAAAAATAATTATTGTAAAATAACGCAACATTATTTTAGGAGTAAACGAAAGAATTCCACTTCCGGGTCATTTAAGTGTATGTTGGTGCTGGCAGAGATGGCGATGGCAGAGACACTAGAGATGTTCCAGACAAGGACATATTGGGCATGCAGAGGCATACAGTATGTACTAAATGTTAACAGTTAACAAAATAAAATTGCTCTACTCCTTTATCCTACGCCCAATACATACATTATTCCAGATTACACACACAAGACAGGCTGGGCGTATTTCTGTCAGTCGTCAGTGAGTGAAATGGCATCCTGTGGCTTAATCCATGGTATTACATGCGTTGAATCACTAGAGGGCAGACTATGCCTGTGCAATGTTACTGCATAAAAAGTGTTGTGCAGGTAGTTAATAAAGCCTGCTCCGTGGTATCGCAGAAGAGCACAGTGGTCTTGCTTTTTAAAAGAACCCAACACAACACGTCAGTCGGTACATGACTCGGTGAGGGATGGAGTAAAACACACTTACGTCCATGGTTAAACCCGATTCAATAAGGATTATTGGCCCAATTTTAGCCCTGAATCTACCCTCCCGACAATTATAGGTTGGGGCAGACTCTCATAATGGCTCCAAAAATAATCTTATCAGATAATCCTGCCCTGCGTGGTGTGCTCAGCCTGATTTTGGCCACTCGGGAGGAGTTCTGTTTCTGTACCATGTGAAATTGTATACTTGGATATGTTTGGGCATGAGGGTTGTTTCTGGTGTTCAGTAAATCTAAGCAACTATAAGATGGGGGTCACCGAAATCAGATGTCGATCAACAGTCAAATAATCAGATGTAAATCGTCACTTAATTGCAACTGGGCATTAAGGCCTACTATCTAAATCTCGATTTGCACCAGATTCAGTATTCTTTGCGTGTAAAAGAGCTTTCATAAGATTTAGGGAAAACACCGGCCACATGCACCGGCGAAATTTCCACCGACGGTATCTGTTCTCCTCTACTCACCAAAAGCCCAGTCCCCACCGACAAATTTACCCAGCTCTACTCTACTCGCTTTTTTTGTTACCCACCCCTTTGTGGTTAAAAAAAAAAAGTAGCCCGGTTCTAAAACTTGACCTAAATATTTTGGAGGCCAATGATTGGTCTGAGACAACCGTCAGTGTACAGCCACGCAAACCACCACCCCGAGAAAACAGCCGCCATTAACGACGAACGACGTAGAGAGAAAAAAACTTCCAAGCAGACAAATACTTGTTTTTTTGAGGTGCAAACCTTTCTAACATTACTAGCTGACCAAGATGTGCAGAGGCATCTGGATGAGTCCACGAGGAATGAAAAGTTGTTCCATCATTATTGTCAGTGTGTGCAGTGCACGCAAGCTACGGTCGCTGTAACTTGACATCACTAGCGCGATGATGAGGGGCTCCCGGGTAGTGGCAGTGGAGACACATTTGGTGTAGGGCTGAGAAGAATAGAGTAGAGTAGATACCGTAGGTGGAGACAAGGCTGTTGTGACTTGCTAATTGATTGGAAACCAGTCCAGCATGCCACGCCCCTCAACTCAAATGGGATTGGCTCCAGTGAATAGAATAAGCAGTACAAAATGGACCGATGTATCCATCCATCCATTATCTAGGAATACTAGAAACCAGTCCAGGATAACCTTATTTAATGTCTTATCATGGTCCAGATTCTACAAGTCTTTTGAACTCTGCTGTAGGGTGGATGTGCCATTTCTGTAGAGACACTTCACTGTAATATGAGAAGTGTGTCAATGATTTGGCCTCATGAGTTATTTCTGTGGCCAGCAAGTTGAAATATTTAAGTGAACCCCCACAGTGTCATGAAATGCTCCCAGGAGGAACTGGCAGTGAGCTTTATGACCTTTTGGTTGAGTCTGTAATGAGATGTTACTTTGTCACATACACTGGGAATTTGTGGAGTATGTTTAAAGTAAACCTTTAACAGGTAGAACTGGTTTATTTGATTTCTATTTTTGAAACATAGATCTGCGTAAGAACAAAATCAAGATACCCCATTATTTGTTGACAAACCAATCAAAGGTTTTCTCATAGGTAGACTTGAATTACAAATAAGATGCATTGATATTCTATCAAATTTCACAAGTGCACAGAAAACAAGAACTATTTCACATCAGACCTATATAAAATAGCTCAAAAGCAACAGAAATTAAATTGACCAAATTGTATAGATCATGGAGTTTCTCGCAGTACTTTTTTTTTTCCTGTTTTAGTCTCAGTCCAAAAATTTTAACTTGTGAATACAATGTGAATTTTTTGTATGTGTGTAGCTGCCCTATGATTTACGGGTGACCTGTCCTGGCTGAATTCTGTTTCTCATCCTAAATTGGCCGACATAACTGGGACAGCGAAAGAGAAACATCCACATTCAAGCAATGACAACCAGAGCTTGTTCAAAACACCCGAATATTTTAAGATGAAGATGTCATTAGAAGAATAACATGGGTTATTAAAAACTTCCCAGCAAAGTGCTACATCAGATGGTGGTGTATGCCGTTTATGTATCACCACACTTGTTTGTTTTGACCATATCTGTGACCTTTTGGTTAACAGGGTACTGTGACTTTCACTGAGTGCAACTAACTATGCCTTTCAATGAGATATATGAGCACCGTTCACTTTCTGCAAGGTAATAGGATGACAAAAATTTCATAAAGGAAAACGTCTTGAGGCTCAGTGTATATTGTTTACACTGTATATTTTTGCACTTTGCCTAAATTAATTTATATAGATAGATATATAGATATAGATATCCATCCATCCATTATCTATACCGCTTGTCCTCACAAGGGTCGCGGGCGTGCTGGAGCCTATCCAAGCTGTCTTCGGGCAGTAGGCGGGGGACACCCTGAATTGGTTGCCAGCCAATCGCAGGGCACACAGAGACAAACAAACAATCACACTCACAATCACACCTAGTAGCAATTTAGAGTGTCCAATCAACTTACACTTATATATATATATATATATATATATATACACACACAGTCAGTCGCAGGGCACACACAGAGACAATTATACACACCGTCACCGAGTGGGAACCGACCCCGCGCTGCCCCGCACACAAGTCAAGCAAGTATACTACTACACCATCAGTGACGCGAGTTTGCATCTTCCTTCCACATTCCAAAAACATGCATGTTAAATTAATTGAAGACTAAATTGCCTGTAAGTGTGAATGATTGTACATGTATGTCTCTTGCCCAAAGTCAGCTGAGATAGGCTCCAGCACACCCGCAACTCTTGTGAGGAATGGGGTACAGATAATGGATGATTGAATGGACATCTAATAGAAGAGGATTTAATTGTCCCTACACCTTACTGGCATAGATAGATGAACAAATATATATATTTCTAACAAATATAAATAATTCTTTGACAAATTAACTTGGATAATTTCTTGTGGCTCTCTCACAGCACCCTAGTTTGTGTTTCGAAACAGGTCTACCTAGTGCTTTGTGATATGAACGGTCATTTTGTGTGCTTAAATGGTAGCTGGAAACAACTATATTCCATCCAGGCCAACTACGGCGAATACCTGTCATAAACAAAGAAGTTGTGCACATCTTTTTATGGTGTAATATGTTCTTGAAAGCAAATTTCCTATTTCTGCATACAATATTTCACCAGAGGCTTCCTGATCATACAGTGTGATGAAACCAAACGTTTGGCTATGGTTTCAGCTGGTAATACAAACAACAAAACCACAATGATACTGCCACCACCGTGCTTTAAAGTGGAACTCAACCTAAACATATTTTTTTCCAAGAATATGTTCCCAGCAGGCCCACTAGTTGAAACACGGCATTCTGATTAATATTGTGTTTGTGGAATATGTGTTAAGCAGAAAAATCCACCCCTTTTTAGCCATCTCAGGGGGCGGACATTTTGTCACTTCTGTCGGTTGAAAATTACATCACAACTGCTCAGGGCTCCAGTAACAACCAATTACGGCTCAGCTGGTCAGCCGTGATTAGTCGTTACCTGAGCCCTGAGCATTTGTGATGTCATTTTCAGCCGACAGAAATGACAAAATTACCGTCCCCAGAGATGGCTAAAAACGGGTGGATTAACAAATCAAATTCTGCTAAAGGCTTAAATAACTTTCCACGTTAGTTGCAAACACCTCTGTAACAAACCCATATTCAAAAAGTGTATTCACTCAAAGAAGGGTGCTCTGTTTCATCACACTCTTAAGTACAGTACCATGTCTCTTGATTAAAAAAAATAAATGAAAAATAAAAGTCTGAGTTTCCTCTTTGATTGGATGGCAGTACTTCTAACCCCCGTTATCTGTTAAAACAAAAACAAGGTTTTTATTTGTACACAAACAAACCTGAGGGAGAATTATTTACATTCTAAATAGCAGTACTTTTCCAGCTAGGACATCTGCTGGGGGTTGTCAAGATTCTGTTGTCTTTATGTATAGCTAAAAATTAAAAGCATTAGGAGTTCAGAATAATCCTAAATTCAATTCTTAAAGTGCACCTACAGTTTAACATTAACACCAGAACCCCCAACGACCTATTCAAGGAACGGACTGCACATGGTAGCTAAAGCTGTGGAATCGGACCCTAAGATTGTTCCTCGGTGGGACATCTTTGTCCGCATGACTTTGATGTCAATACCAAGGTTGTTGTTTAGATTGATTAACTATTTATTCCAGACAAAAATGTTGTTATGCTTGCACTTTTGTAATAACTTTGTTTCTTCATTTCAATCTCCATTTGTCCATCACAGAGATGGCACTACACCAGGGCTAAGATGTGTAGCTCCAGTTAAGCTTCTCAAGCATTTTATTTGATATTCTAAAATATATTTACAAATTACCCCATATGTATCTGTCCAGCCTGCCTTTAGCCCCTAGAGAGAAAAAATCCTGGAGCCATCCCTGCCCACCTATCATTGGTCGATCCAATCAATCATCCATCCAACACTATCTATCTATCTATCTATCTATCTATCTATCTATCTATCTATCTATCTATCTATCTATCTATCTATCTGTCTATTTGTCTGTCTGTCTGTCTGTCTGTCTGTCTGTCTGTCTGTCTGTCTGTCTGTCTGTCTGTCTGTCTGCCTGTCTGTCTGCCTGTCCGTCCGTCCGTCCGTCCCAGAAAAGCAGTCATTGAACTTTCTAATCATTCTCTTCTTTCAGGAAAGTCCAAAACCCTTACATAAAAAATGCAAACAAATATAGCCAAACCGTAATGTAATGAATTCAATAATGTTTTATACCGCTCACTATTTTGTAGAAATAAAAGAAAAACTGCCCTGTTTCCACCTCTCAAGTCGTACCCCACCCCCACCCGCGCGCGCTTGAAAAATGAGACGCGAACGTGAACATCTCGCGAGGTCACGTGTAGCAGGAACCCACCCTTTCAGTGATGCCGACCGCAGTGTGTGTATATTACTGGCGAGGGAGCCGCTAGGAAGCTAGGAGGAGTTGCGGCAAGGTCGACAACAGCATCCTGCTCTCAATTACAGGAAGACAGAAGCTCGACGGACTTAAGTTTGGACCGGGGAGGGGGGAACGAACATTACTGCATTTGCGGCTGCGGAAGAAAAAGTCAGTAGGTCGCTTAAAGTTTCCATCTTGTAGCCTCACGTTTGGCACAAACGAGGAATTGTTCGTTGTTACCGCGGTCCATACGGCTTTCGTAGCGCGTTTCCCCCTCCAGCTCAACAGTTCAGAGAACGGCACAGTTGTGCTCGTCGCGGACTAACTTGTTCTACATCGCTTTGCGGGCCTAACGTGCTTTCCTCATACACGCTTTACCCGTTAGTTTGTGTTGAGTGTGCCATGTCGGCGCCATCAAACACAGCTCCCGCTCCGGGAGAGAACGCCCCGGCGGAGAATGATTTTTTAGCCCCTGACGCGGGGCAGAAGCCGCCCGGTCCGACGCATAGTCAGAGTCGTTTCCAGGTGGACCTTGTGGCCGAGGCAGCTGCCGCAGTCGTAGATGAGTCGCCGAGTTCCGAAGCTTCCACCACTGTCCCATCCAGCGATAAGGCCACTCTTGGTGCTCCTCCTGAGTACCCGGGGACAAGCGGGGAGGAAGCTAAAGGACGCTTTCGGGTGGTGAACTTTATAGACCCAAGCGGGGCTGGGAGTCCGACTTCTCCAGAGGCAGCGCCTGTCGAGGGGATCCAGAATGGGGACACAGTGATGAGCGAGACGAGTCTACATTCATCCACTGGGGGCCAGCATCACTATCACTATGACACCCACACGAACACCTATTACCTGAGGACCTTTGGCCATAACACCATCGATGCCGTGCCCAACATCGATTTCTACCGCCAGACAGCCGCACCTTTGGGGGAGAAGCTGATCAGACCCACCTTGTCGGAGTTGCACGACGAGCTGGACAAGGTAAGACAGCATATGGGCTTTCCGAGTACAGCATAGCTTATAGGTGACGTTGGGTGTACCCTAGTAAAATCATCCTTCTGGGTTTTAACCAACATCCTGTAGTTACCTTTTCTGTATAAACACAATGACTTCTAATTTCAAATTCACGATAAGTTAACGCGTGGGCGGCACGGTGGTCGACTGGTTAGCACGTCTGCCTCACAGTTCAGAGGTCATGGGTTCGATCCCGGCAGTTCCAGTGCCTGCGTGGGTTTTCTACGGGTACTCCGGTTTCCTCCCACATTCCAAAAACATGCATGGTAAGTTGAGTGGACACTCTAAATTGCCCCTAGGTGTGATTGTGAGTGTGTGTGATTGTTTGTCTCTGTGTGCCCTGCGATTGGCTGGCAACTAGTTCGGGGTGTCTCCCGCCTATTGCCCGAAGACAGCAGGGATAGGCTCCAGCACGCCTGCGACCCTTGTGAGGATAAGCGGTATGGATAATGGATGGATAAGTTAACGCATTTACTCAATTCAGATCACATGCTCTGCTCAGATGTTGTCACTTGGGCATGAAGTAAGCATTTGACCATTTTTATGTTAAAAGATGCAGCACTGCATAATGTATTGGATTGAATTCCAGACCTGACAAATTATCGTTGTAGACGTTACATGTTATTTTATTTTAACAATATAATGAAGACTATTATTCCTGACCTGACAAATGATCTTTGCAGACGTTGCAAATTATATTATTTGTTTTAACAATATGATCAAGATGGGTTTTTTTCAATAATTGTCTGGCTCTAGTGAGCAGATCTGAAATTGAAAAATGTGCAGCTAAGCCATGTGATCAGTTTATATGCAGTAAGTATATATAATTATGGCTGGATGATGACGGAAAAATAATAACTACGATTTCAATATACTTATATATTTTCAAATACTTTGTATTTATTCAACTACTAAAACGCAACTACTCAAGTAAAAACTGTCATCATAGCCTCATGCCCATTCATCCCTATATGTTGAAACACTTGTATTCTTGAGCTCTCTATTTGTCAAATGCAAAATGACCTTGTAAATATCATGTGAAATTCAAGCCTCATGCATTTTCATTCTGCTGCATCCACACATTTGATGCCCTTTGCATACATTGACCCCTTGAATAAGCATTAACCTTATCTCTTTATCAAATTCATTTAATCTTACAAAACAAAAAAGTCTGAATCTTTGTACACCTGAATTTTGAAGAAAGAAAAATTCTTTAGTCATTGAAAACTCAACTTTAAAACTTGAAAGGACAATGAGAAAATAAATGAGTAAGAAAGTAAAATAAGAATATACTAAAATAATAGCAATTGAAAAAAACATTCGAAACAAATACTACCTGTTCCAGCTGGCCTCTTAGGGGCAGTGTGGTGCTATGCATGGATTGAGTAAACAGAACAGAAGAAGTTGAAATTGGATGTAGGGATGGGCGATATGGTTAGGGGTGCACATAATTTTTTTTATGGGTTACTCACATGAGTACCAGGAGATTGACTTTGGTACTCACTAGTGGTTCAACGGATCACATAAGTCATAAATCGGATCAGGAAAAAAAAAAAAGAAAAAAAGGTAATTAAAACTTTGACTTAATTTATTTTATAAAACACTTTTGCCCATTAAAAAAAAAAAAAACTCCTAATGTCTAATATTGCCATTTAGGATTTAAGAACGCAATTTAAGGCAGGATACCTCTTTATTTTATACACTGTACCACTTATAAAATAAGAATGTGCTTATTTTATACATGGTACAGTATATAAAATAACAAGGTATTCTGCCAGACATTTTGAGCTGAATGTTTTCTTAAAATTATTTAATGAGCAAAAGTGTTAATAAAATGAATGAAGACAAGGTTTTATTTTTTTTTTCATAATGAAAAAGACCTTGAAATGCAATTTAAAACACCTTCCTTTACACATAGGCAGCGCATTACAAAATAATCTCCACATTATTGAAAAAGAAGTCAAGTTAGCTGTTACGCCACCACAGAGATCAACTTCAAAATAAAAGTCTACTAAGACTATTGCATTGGCATCAGTGACGCAATGTATTATTTGGTAAGCTTTAGTTTTACGTTAGCCTTTGTGGAGGTGGTTTGTTCGTTGAGTATGTTTGCAAAGTGCTCCCATATGCGGCTTATGTGAGCCATGAGTGTTTTCAACGTTCTCTGCTGCTATTACAGTGAATGCGGACTAATTCCGTTGACTTAATGTGAATGCGCACAGTTTTTATTCACCAACGATTCTGCGGATCGCACCCGGCCCGAATCATGATGCTTGATCCGTACCGTTCATGGATCAAACATGATCCGTCGCACCACTATATAGAGGTATGCAAAGGCGCATCGTGACTCATATGACGTTACACATCAGTGATTTCTGTTGCGCATGTGTCCCTGCGCACCAGTTATGTGCAGCCCTGGATATGGGAGAAAAAAAATCTCTATTTTTCAAAAAACTCTAACGATAATTTGCCGATATTCTACAAAAAAATATTTTAAATCTGCACTTGCTTCACAGACCAATTGTGGATAGACAGCATCTCTTTTAAATTGCTGAATACAGCTTTCATAAAATTCTGATTTTTTTTTTTTATTTATTTATTTTTTTTTCTTAAAATGAAAATATTTAAAAACAATCTTGTAAAATTACAACTTAATTCTGGCATAATTGCTCATTTACTTTCATAGAAATTACAACTTTATGTTCATAAAGGTTCACATGTTGTCCTTGCAATAAGAATATGTTATGAACTTTAGAATGGTAATATTAGGACTTTTCCTCAGTAAAATTATGTTGTTTTTTGTATTGTAATATTGCAACTATATCACTATAAGAATTTGTTTGAAATATTTCTGGTTTGCTTTGGATGAAATCAATGATACTGATGGGCTCCACTTGCTATAAAATCAAAGTGGCATTGGCTTTCACACTCTGCCATTTGGGCAGAGTTTGGGCAAACAGGAAGTGGGTGATTTGAGGAGGTCCCCCTTGCACTATGATTGCATCGGAATAGAACAAAAGTGTCCTTTTTGTCGACTTGAGTGACTTCTTGACCTGACATTCCCCCCACCGGCCGTTATCTCCATTAATGTTGTATTTAGATGAGATAAGATAAGAAGGCCTTTATTGATCCCACAGTGGGGAAATTTTCAGTGTTACAGCAGCAAAGATATAGGTCACACAAGGACGGCGGCATAATGTAGCCATTAATGTATAACATTAACGGCAAACATTCAGGATCAAACCTATGTAAATATACGCAGTAACTTTACATAGGTTTGATTTTGGCACTTGGCTAATCGCACTTATATGATTCAACTTTAATAATTCCATCAAGGTTTGTGCAGATAACAAAAGCACTTGTCGAGCAAGCGGGAAGTGCACTTTAAGAACAAAGTTGTTCCTAAACACGCGTTAGGCATCCAAGAAAGAGGCACGGATCAAACGATTTGGAAACGCTTCCAGAAGAGCCAGACCAAGAAATGGGGAAAAAGGTCAAGGTAGAAATCATTACATGCATGTCGAAATAAAGTCATTGTGAATGAAATGGACATTTAAGTACAGACTGAAATAAATAAAGTATGAATTAAATATTTAAGTAATCAAATATTTAACTTCATCAAATTTGAGTTGTAAAGAAAGTGAAATAATGACAAATTAAAAGTGTAAAAAAAATTAAGAATGACTTAAATTAATGGAAATATAATTTTATAAACAATGGAATATTAGAAATGAAATAGAAATGATTCCATACGTAATAAATATTGAAATAAGTAAACATTGAAATAACCGAATAAATAAAAAAACATATATAATTACATATTCAAATAGATGAATGTTGCAATAAGCAAACAGATATTGAGATAATTACATATATATACATATATACATATGCATATAACCCTTGTGAGGATAAGCGATATAGATAATGGATGGATGTATATGTGTATGTTTATTGATTTTGTGTGTGTGTATATATATGTGTGTATATATATGTATATGACAGTTTTGAAAAAGCTCTACGGTATAAGCATTGCATACTATTTATATATAGAACAAGTTTCTGTTATGTTCCGTTATCTAAAGTCTGCCCCTGAGGCCATTTTGGCAACGACTAAACGGACTTTCTAAGGAGCATGTGATGAATGATGACAGAGAGCTCCTTCAAGTAATCATAAATACCTTTTAATTAAAATTAGAGAACAATTTCTACCAGAGCGTGGTGACCTGTACTGGTTTAATTGCCCTTGACTTGTCTTTAAATGTCAAGGATAAGTTTGATGAACTTCAAAGTTACTGTTCACTCCAGTAGCTGAGCTCATGCATCATCGTGTCGCCCTAATCATGAATTTCAACCGCCTCACTAACAGAGAGCTATTCAAAGGGCTGTACTGTAAACATCTAGACTACGAATAGAAAACATTAATGCACTATAAAATACAATTTATTAGAGTTGCAGGGATTAATCGACAACTAATAAATTGTGAAATTAATTGATAATTAATTTTGGTAATCGATTAATTGTTTGGATAAACGTTTCTAAATCCTTGTAATTTCCTCCATGATAGAGGACTGATTTTCTTCTAAAATCAAAATAAAATATCTGCTTTTACTTTGGAAAAACAATGATCAATGTTTTTGAATCAGATGCCATTGACATTTGCACATTACTTCTTTATACACACTGACTAACCGAATGCTGGAAAATGAATTTTGATTTGCGTGTTCCTTTAAAGTGACAGTAACCAGTTAGTGCATTTGACGCGGCTTTTAATATCGGACTAGTTGATCTGATATCGGATTGTTGATTCATTGTGTTTTAATTTTTTCCCCATTATCGGTCCAATAATTATCGTGCACCCCTAATATAGATTTAAAGAATATATCCCAATATAGCATCCATCCATCCATTATCGATACCGCTTCTCCTCATAAGGGTCGCGGGGCGTGCTGGAGCCTATCCCAGCTGTCTTCGGGCAGTAGGCGAGGGACACCCTGAATTGGTTGCCAGCCAATCGCAGGGCACACAGAGACAACATCCCACTCACAATCACACTTAGGGGCAATTTAGAGAGTCCAATCAACTTGCCATGCATGTTTTGGAATGTGGGAGGAAACCGGAGTACCCGGAGAAAACCCACGCAGACACGGGGAGAACATGCAAACTCCACACAGGGAGGCCGGGGCCGGGATCGAACCCACGACCTCTGAACTGTGAGGCGGACGTGCTAACCAGTCGACCACCCAATATAGCATTTTTCCTTAAAATTGCATGACATTAACACGTTCATAAAATACACCTTTTGCATAAAATGGACAATAAAATGAATTTAAATTAATACATAAAATGAAAAACAAAAAAAGTCTCAATCAAAATGTATGGTTTTCAAGTAGTACAGTGAAGTACAAATTAAATTGAATACAATAGTGCTTAAAGTATTATTTAAGAATACCTTTAATCACTACTATTTGTTTAACGAGCAACACAAGTTTGCCAGTTATATTTAACTGTGGTGTCTCAGTCTGAACACTGGGTGACACCCACGTAATGACATACTTTGACAGTAGAAGAAGTCTGACGTCACGCACTGTGCTGAATATAACACTGATTGCTGAGAATATTCTACACTGACCAAACCCAAATGCCCGGTACAGGCCCAGTCAGCACCCCCTGCACATTGCGAAACTCTTTGCTGGGCTAAAAGGCTTTCATATGCGCTGACTAGCCCAACGAAGATAGATGTGAACATTAGTGACTCACTTTCTATGACTTCACCAAACTATTATCTTGTTACAAAAGCATGAGCGCTGTAACTGTAACTGTGCAGCCCAGCTCAGCTTTGCAATGTTGATGGCGGGAAATGTTCCCATAGGCAATGCATCTGCATTGAAAATGTCATAACTTGCTAATTTCTCAACTAACTTTCATGAAGCTTACTTTCTTGTCAACGCCAAATTGTGTGCTATCAATAGAGAAAATTCATTTAGGATTTTTGGGGTTTTTGTGACAAACACGGAATGCAGCAATACTTTGCTCGTACGAGCTTTATTGACGCCGTAAACTCTATGGTCATGATGGGAAAGGCACTCTGTTACCAGATTGCATTTCGTAGCACAATACATTTGATAAAGTTGTAAGGACGTTAATCATTGTCATATATGTGTTTGTGTTACTAGTAGTGGAATGTGTGTCACATTTCTTCGGTTGTATATGTTTTTTTTTTTTTTTTTTTTAAACAAACGTGACATTACATTGTGTGTAAAATAATAATATCAAACTTTGTTAGTGTTACCCATTAATTGAGAGTGTTGACATGAATACAGATTACTTAGAAAAACATTCTGTCAGTCATGCATGCCTGTTAGTTCCTTTATAGTAAAACGGCCGCAAGAGGGCAGACGATGCTAGTATCGGCCAACGTCATGAGTACGTGACACTTTGAAATAAGGTTGGTATCAATCCGATACTGGTCGCTGATGGTGTAGTGGTACACTTGCCTGAGTTGTGTGCGGTCAGCGTGTGATCGGTTCCCACTCAGTGTGCGCTGCGTCTGTGTGCGCCCTGCGACTGGCTGGCGACCAGTTCAGGGTGTAGTCTGCTTTTCGGCCATAGTCAGCTGGGATAGGCTCCGCCACCTTCCCGCAACCCTGTGCAGGATAAGCGGTGTGGAAGATGACAGATCAATCCAATACTGATACCAGGTATTGGTACTCGCCCATCCCTAGCTACAGCCCTAAATTGTATGCATTCTTAAGTGTTAGAAATTTGAAATGCTTCCATTTGATGTGTCTCTGGCAGATACTCATCACTCAAATAGCTTTTTAATTGCTAGGTTAGAGAAAAACATTATTTATATTTTTACATTATGCATTTTCTAATCAGTTGTTTTAGGTTGACCACGTATATGTTTTCTTGTGGTCTTTTAAAAGCCTACCAAACGAAGCATGGATAAACTGCAAAATTTCATTCAGTAAATTGATTAATCACACATAAATTACCTAGTTTGTTGCACATTCCTATATTCTGAGCCTTTCACTTTGAATAACTGGTTAGTGAAACCATCCCGGCCCAACCATCTCTTTAGAGAATTGAAGCTGTAAGCTTACGCGACTTGTTTTGGATGCCCGCGGAGCTGCGTTGGTTGTAGCCATTCTCAAGGCGCTTTTTGCATACTTATTTGTCCGCAGCAAACTACTGCTTCTCGTTGAAAGGTTTAAAAGCAATTCCGACCCCTTGTTGCTCCTCACGAACGAGCCTGCCGCAAGTGTTTTAGTTTCGTAGAAGTGACGTTAAAGGACGGAAGTTCCTTCTGAATGGACAGTATTTGGCTAACTGCTGCCGCCTAGAGGATTGGCATGCTTGTAAATGCGTTTGAAAACGCACTTCCGCGGTGTAGTAGCTGCGTGTATTCCAACACGGAGTGGAGGAGAAATATCCGGTTGTTTGAAACAAAAACGGCTACGTGTAGACAAGGCCTAAGTAAAACTGTATTCTATTGTATTGTGTAAAATAACTTTGGCCCAAGTGGGACTGTCATGATAGCCTATTTATTTAAGACATTATATTTTCCCAGAATCTATTGCGATAAACGATAGTATTGTTGAAGCTCTTTTTTTTTTTTTTTTTTGGCCACTGATATATTACATATATATATACAGCATAATAATTCAACCTTACCCTTTACAAGAACAATTAACTTTTAATTTCTCGAATAGTTAACACTGGGATTGAAACATAGAACTTTAAATTATTCATTCATTCATTATCCATACCGCTTATCCTCACAAGGGTCGCGGGCGTTCTGGAGCTTATCCCAGCTGTCTTGGGGCAGTAGGCGGGGGACACCCTGAATTGTTTGCCAGCCAATCGCAGGGCACACAGAGACAAACATCCGCACTCTCAATCACACCTAGGGACAATTTAGAGAGTCCAATCAACTTACCATGCATGTTTTTGGAATGTGGGAGGAAACCGGAGTACCCGCAGGAAAACCACGCAGGCACGGGGAGAACATGCAAACTCCACACAGGGAGGCCAGAGCCGGGATCGAACCCACGACCTCTGAACTGTGAGGCGGACTAGCTAACCAGCCGCCCAACTTTAAATTAAATATCTTAAATTAAAAAAATACAAAATAAAATAGACTCGGGCTTGCTTCATAAAAATTGAAATTATATTACACATAACATAAGCGTGTGTGTAATTGCAGAGTAATCAATTATTGAAATAATCTCTTGTTGCAGCCCTACAGTCAATAAGATCATCTCGGCAGTGTATCAACACTTCTGTCGTTATTTTGCTGTTGGCGTGATGTGCACTTTTCTGCACTGCCAATTTGAAAAAATGTCCTGTTTTTTTAATAAAGGGATGGAAGTTAAAAAAAAAAAATTGACAGATTGATCTATTATTGAAATAATAGTTTGTTATAGCCCTATCCCTATATTGCCAGTGTATCAGCGCCTCTGTCGTTAATTTGCTGTTGGCATCTTACGCCATACGTCATAGCAACAAACAACGGGGGTTTGCCAATTTGGGCCCCGGAGAGATGAACTCCCCATAGCTTTGAGGATGAATTTACCAGAGATGGGCACTTTACCCTTTTTTGGCAGTCCGTCCTCTGTCCTCCATCCGCGACCTGGGTACCCTTCCGTCCTCGTCCCTCTGTCCTTCATAAAAATAATCGGCGAAAAAGTTGCTTCCGATCTGCTTCCGAATTATAGGTCTTTAAAGTAATTTTTGTGAGTCTTTACTGTTAGTCGGCTTGTGTGTACATATTATTAACATACCCCACTGTCCTTTCTGCACTAGTGTTGCACGTGCATCCTGATTACATCATTGTTGTTTACAAACATGAAAATGGGTCTCAAGACATTGGAGTGCATACAACGTGATGTCTGCCATCCAGTAGTGAACAATATTTCTTCAACTCAGAACTGAAACGATAGAGCAAACATATGGTAATGCTCATTAATCAATTGACGGGCCACTCTGAGTCCAGGTGTGTGCATGTGGCTTGCGGTCCGTGAGTTGCTCATCCCTGAAATAGAAAGATGAATGGGTAAATTTTAGGGATGTCACAGTATCGGTAATATCATGAAAATTGCCACGTTATATTGTCATTATGTCACAATATGAATAGCAGCAAATCTGTTTAAAAGACCAAGTTGTTTAGCTTTGTGCAGTTCCAGCACCCTCTGGTGGTTAATTATTAGTGCAGTTTAATTTGATGTTGTTCGTGTTGTTAATGTTTAAGACCGACACTAATCGCCAGTAGGAGCCCATGACTGGCCAAGCCTATTTCTTTGTGAATGCTGTTATTATGTACAAAAAACAGAATATTGTGATGCTTTCTTTTAAATTAGCTCTTTTTTTTTAACAATGTCGTATGCTTTTATACAGTATCATGAGCTTTTTATATATCGCCAACCTCCCCACAATATTGTGATAATTATCGTATCGTGTGGTTCGTATCGTGATATTATCGCATTTTGACATTTGGATTTCGTGACATCCCAACTAAATATATTTAAATGTAATCGATCAATGCAATACTTGCGTTTAGTAAAACAAAATATTGAAATAATAATACCAGATTCTGATTATGGATGGATTAAGTAATGATAGACAACCACAGAGCCTGTCAAAATAGTCTTGTTTGTTGCATGTATGTGTGAAACATACAAAAATCATCATCTTCTTCTTCGTGTATGATCATTTGGTGAAAGTTTTCAATAGACGTACACTCTTTTGGGGAGGGGGTTTAACCTAGTGAGCTTGTGATCAGAGACAAAAATAGTAGTAGCTCTTTTAATTAATCTCTCCCATTCTAATGTAAGTCCTATTTTGGTATGCGAGGAAAAAAAAGGGGGGGGTTAAAAAAAGGGGGGAGTAGACCGTGATTAAAGGCTGCGGTTATATTTTGTCAAGGCTGTACTGCAGAAATAGAGCTCCTATTGTATTTTTAGTCAGTATTTTAATTAAGTCGTAAAGACGTATATAGTACAGATAGCAGCTTCGTTTCATCTATTGTCATCAGCTCAAAATTACAGCTGTTAGCAGATATGCAGTTTTAACTGAAATGTAACACTTAATTGGCAGCTATTTTGGATCTCATACAGGTTTTGGACTTCCATTGTAGAGGTTAGAGCGACCTTGGCGTTTTTATTGCATTGCCTTACACTGACATATCCTCACTTCTGTGTAGCTCAAAATCTGGAATGGAAATTCCACTCTGTCAATTGATGACTGCTCACAGTAATCAATAAGTTGCTACTGTTTGAGTGACGAGCGGCTGATTGGCTACCTTTCATTGAAGGCGAATTCACAATGTATTTATTTAGTGTTAGCGATGGTGAGCTCAACCAGCACGGTGATGAGGTTTCCCCAAGATGGTGTACTGTAACTTCGGACATATTTCAGGCAACAGCGTTGGTCTGTAGTTTGGAATCATACAAACAATCTAGAACCAAAATGATCAAAGGTATGCTTATTGGAGGCTTAGTGGGGACTGGAATGTGCATATGCATTAATTAGATATTCAATCCATCAAGAAATGATAAAAACAGATTCTTTTTCTGTCTAATTAAGAGAGACCTTAATTTCAAAATGTCTTAGAGATGTCATCATAGTCCATCCATAAAGTAGTTTGTAATTAAATGCAGTGTTTATATACAGTATTTGTAAGTTTTGGATGCCTGAAGTCCTATCATGTTCTTAAAAACTGCCGAACACCGAGCAACATGTTTGAATGTGACTCAAAGTGGACCATTGCAAAAAAAATTACTAGGGCCACAGTTATCGAATATTTTAGTAATTAAGTGTCCTACTGGTCACTGATAGTGTAGTGGTACACACGCCTGAGTTGTGTGCGGGCAGCGTGGGATCGGTTCCTGCACAGTGACAGTGTCTGTGTGTGCCCTGCGACTGGCTGGCGACCAGTTCAGGGTGTAGTCTGCCTTTCGCCCATAGTCAGCTGGGATAGGCGTTGTGGAAGATGACACATGACACATGAGTATCCTACTGAAAATGTTGTTAAATAATCAAGTATTTTGACAAAATATTTCTTTCCTTGGTTTAAAAAGCGAAAATGAATACATGTGAAAATGAGACATTTCACGTAATATTTAACGACCAATTGGTTTCTTATTCAACAATTTTTTTTTTCTTCATAAATTCACGTGGATAGAAGCAAACTGGATTTTTTTGCCGAGAAGTGATTCCAATGAAGCAGTTACTCAAACAAACAAACAAACAAACAAACAAATAAATAGTGTTGGGCACCTAAAACCCGGAATCGAGTGGTACCGGTTCTATCATTCCGTTTCTCCCAGAACTGTTCAGATTTTAGAATGTCGGTGATAAGATTCGATTTCATAGTTTGCCGCGCGGAAGAGCTACAAACTAAGTACGACCGATTTTATTTAAAAA
This sequence comes from Filicampus tigris, assembly GCF_054856515.1. Classification (NCBI taxonomy): domain Eukaryota; kingdom Metazoa; phylum Chordata; class Actinopteri; order Syngnathiformes; family Syngnathidae; genus Filicampus; species Filicampus tigris. The sequence continues at coordinate 1,293,887 of NC_141231.1, read as the reverse complement.
AAAAAAAATGCTCGCCGCACAGCCTCATTCTCCTGCCGCCGAAGCTGCGTAGTCATAGCACGTTAGCTCACCCCCACTCATGCTCAGCTCGCTTCGTCCCGGCCGGCAAGTGTGGGCAGCGGCGACTCTGGGCGGGCCCTTCCCACAGCAGTTGCCCTTCACGGGGTCAGTGATCCGGCTCGTTCAGCCGACGCCCAACCATAGAACTGATGCGATGCGGCTCATGACCCAAAATCAGAATCGGCTAAGTACGTCTAATGGCAACATTGAGCCAACAAGTTCAACACACAAATGCACATATCTAGCTAATATTTATCTTATGTCATACGTAGCTGCAGCATATACATAAATACTGTACATATGGATACATCATATGGTACCATATGATTACATAAATTGCTCGGATTAGGTACTTTCCTTGCTTTTCCTTAAAATGCAGCATTGTGCTTGTCATATTTATTTTCAGCACGTCCGCCTCACAGTTCAGAGGTCGTGGGTTCGATCCCGGCCCCGGCCTCCCATCCATCCATCCATTATCTGTACCGCTTCTCCTCACAAGGGTCGCGGGGCGTGCTGGAGCCTATCCCAGCTGTCTTTGGGCAGTAGGCGGGGGACACCCTGAACTGGTTGCCAGCCAATCGCAGGGCACACAGAGACAAACATCCGCACTCACAATCACACCTAGGGGCAATTTAGAGTATCCAATCAACTTACCATGCATGTTTTTGGAATGTGGGAGGAAACCGGAGTGCCCGGAGAAAACCCACGCAGGCACGGGGAGAACATGCAAACTCCACACAGGGAGGCCGGAGCCGGGATCGAACCCACGACCTCTGAACTGTGAGGCGGACGTGCTAACCAGTCGACCACCGTGCCGCCATCATGGAGTGTATTAATCAAAATCGTAATTGAATTTCGATTAATTGCACAGCCCAATTCAGTAGCATGCTTTCAGTAACAGCTGTATTATTATATTGTTTTGAACTTCTCAAAAATAAAGCTCTTGTAAAAAAAAAAAAAAAATACTAAATAATACAAAAACATTTATTAAAATAAATCTACTGGTTAAAAACAGCCCTTTGAGTAAACCATGGTAAAGTTCACAAATAGTAAAAAGTACAACAGAGAAGTTCATGTGATTAGTCCAAAAATAACTCCTTTTTTTGTTTAGAATCGAGAATCGTTAGGAACCGGAATCGAATCAAAGAACCAGAGTCTGAACCGGAATCGTCCAAATTCAAACGATGCCCAACCCTACAAATAAATATAAATCAACTTCAATTCAAACTCAAAAAAAGTAAAAATATAGGGCATGAATTTTAAAAAAAAGTCAGTGCCCACACTTGCACAGCAGCGAGTGAGTTGACTGTAAGTCAAGGGAACGAAAAAACCCGACTGAATGCTGATGTATGTAAAAAAACAAAACAAAAAAAACTGCATGTAAATGACCAATTATCGAGTCCGACAACACTATAAACTATTTCGCTCCTAGAGCGATGAGTCGATATGGTAATTATTGTAACAGGGCCTATGTATGAATATTAATCGTAACCAATACAACCATTTTGGTATGCCTTGAAAAGGAAATAAACCACTGATGTAATTAACAGATATAAATCAGTTAGATCACACAAAACAAGAGCCGTTGATGACCGGAATCGTTCGAGAGCTTTTAAGATCCTAAAGCAACTGTTCATGTCATGGCATTAGTAACAAGCTCCATCATAGTGAAGATCAGGCATACGGAGAAAAAAGTATAGATTCCTCAATAAAAGATGCCAACTACTGGTACTCATTCACTTGAAAAATAGAAGAACCCCAAATTCCAAAGATGAGTCTAAGAAAAGAGTCCACTGACGAGACAAAGATTAACCAGTCAGTATGATAAAATGCTAAAACCTCTGTAAAGAAAGGATGCGATAGAGCCCCAGCATATTAAAAACTAATCTTTTACAGGACTCAAGGGTGCACCCAATTTGGGAGCCTAGTTTCTAATTTCACAATGGTTCAACTGAAAAAAAAATCTGAAGTTGCACCATAAGTAACCTACCGATGGAGGATGGAAAAAGTCTCCTCGGCCCGAAAGCCACACTCAACGAAAACGCCTATCATGGTCTCAGCCAATCAAAGATAGTGAAGGTCGGAATCCTCCTCTGATTGGCCGCGGTCCAGATATTCTTGACTTCCTTTTTTTTTTTTTTTTTTTTAAATGAGCACTCAACACGGCTGGCTACTCACTCGTGCGGGTAAATACGCGGAGTTGCTCCTCTATGTTATGCAGCAAAGGAGGATACATACCGTATTTTACAGACTATAAGTCGCTCCGGAGTACAAGTCGCACCAGCCATAAAATGCATAATAAAGAAGAAAAAAACATATATAAGTCGCACTGGAGTATAAGTTGCATTTTTGGAGGAAATTAATTGTGCTCTTAGTACACATAATTTCCACCGAGCTACTATGGTAACATTTAGCTAACATTCACACATGCAGCATACAAGAAAGTTACGGTAAGATAATTTAAAACTTACCAAAACTGTTGTAGTTTCGATTAAATAAGTCTTTTATTTATCCCCGACCGTGTAGAATGTTTCCAAGTCTCCAAAAGTATTTATGTATTCGGTCGTAATTATCTCTTTGTTCTCTTCCCCGCTCTCAGCTCCGTACGTGTGGCTGATGGAAGACCCCAGCCGGTGTCTTAAAGCAACAGTACACTATTTTGTATAGATGTATATTGATAGACAGTCAAATTGTCTTTATCATAGTACAGTGATCCCACATTCATCGCGGTTAATGGGGGGACAGAACCCGCCGCAATAAGTGAAACCCGCAACGTAGAGTCGGACTTATCATTATGATTATTATTTTATATGATATTTATTGTACAGTTTTATTTGGGGGGATTTGCGCCTCTGTTACGCTGTTGCGAACCCCAACATGGTTCCCACACTTCTAAATACTTGTTAAACAATCAATTTAACTATAAAAATGCAAAATGAAGAATATAAATACCAAGCTTGCAGGCTGTGATCAGAACTTAGCTTCGACCGACCGCGGCAGCTGACGAGCACGACGCTCAAAACTACGCTAAAGTTTTGATTTTTGTCATAACATTGGCTTACCTTAACTAGAATGCCATAGAGTAATTTATCCAATCCTGCACTTTAAAACGCTTGTCGCCGTCGTGAAAAGTGAAAGTAAAAGCGGCAGCTTCTTCTTCCCTCATTCTTCTTCGCCTGCTTTTTGTTCTTCTTCTCCTCCTACTTCATTTAAAAAATGAAGAAGAAGCATGGCCGCCGGGGGGATCATGCATTAACTTTATCTTTGCACAACTACATCAATAAAGTCCTTTGGATAACATGCAACGCGGAATTGTAGTTACTGTAAGCTGTTTTAAGGCAACCTAAGACACAAGTAACAAACAGTTTCACACTTTATTTGGCGATGTCTTAAGTCGTCCGTGCCGCTGGCCGGTCGGGACCTGCACTCACGAATTATAAACACAGCTCATGTACTGTACTATCCGATTTTTACAAAGCTTTATTAGAGCAAACACATCATTACAAATATGGAGGAGAAAGTATCCGGCTTGACTCTGACTAAATCAACGGCACATTTGAATAGTGGACGAGACTAAGCGAGAGTCAGCTCACATACAGTACAGTGTGTGGAAAAAGTAAATCCACTTGTGCTCTCGTTGGTCGATCTCGCGCTGGGAACCAGTCACCGCCTTTTATGAGTGCCTCCGGGTATGTACAAAGCCTCCGAGTCAACTCATATCTTTGAAACAATGCGTCTTTCTGCAAAACAGCTCCCGATATGGCTGTGTTGTTTCATTTTTGATTTATGAATGCCTCTGAAAAATCCGCAATGCACTGAGAGTTGCAATGAAAGTTGAAGCGCGAAGTAGCGAGGGATCACTGTATTTTAATTACTCATTTATCAAAATGTTAGATTTTAACCGTTTAAATTATTCATGCGTTTTAATAGTTTTTAGATTTATATTTGTTTCTTTATGTGGGTTACAATAAGATGTGAAATTATATACACTGTACATGTTATTCTGCCCGTTGTAAAGTCAATATGTAATGCAGGTTTATATGCAGCCTTAGAACACCCTCCTGTGGTTGTTTGGTGTATTGTTTGCTGATGTTGAAAAGGAAAGCGATACAATATAATGTGTTTATAATTACACACATTAGTCGCACCCCCGGCCAAACTGAAAAAAACAAACAAACTGCGACTTATAGTCCGAAAAATACGATTCACCACGTGGTGAAATTAAAACAATGTGAAACAATATCATTGAGGTCCGTGGGACCAAGAGGTATACAACACAGCCACCTTCCAATAGTGGCCACAAAGGAGCAACAAGGAAGCAAGGAAGTACGTGTGTGTATCTATTTAGTGTATTGACCATATTGACCGTTCCTAAAACCGTAATTATTGCCTTTATGTCGGTGAATAAGCTACAAGCCATGCTAATTGCTAAGCTAACCTAGCTAGCGCTTTTAACATCGCAATTAAGTGCGTGCTTGGGTGATATAGGTCCACTTTTCACAGAGGTCTGGCTAGAACCGGAGTGTATCCAACTTTGCACAGAAAAATAGCAGACAAATTGACTCGCTAAATTGAACTGGAAACTGGACAAGAATTACTGTAAGCTACATCCTATGTCAGCCAGAAGGAATCGCCTATAAGGTTAAAAGTATATTGGTATAAGTAATAATATAATGTATAATAGATTCAAAGTAAATAAATCTACTGTAGTATAAAAATATTTGTAATGTTATTGATTTGATTTCACTATGGAATATTGACTTCTGATTTTTATTTTTGAGATCTGCACAATAAATGTTCTCAGAATTGCATAACAGTCAGTGTTATCTTTAAAAAAAATCAATTTAGCTTTGCTCACAAAATAGTTTGGTGCTATGTACAATGTGAATGTGATTTTTTGTTGTTGTTTTTTTTGTTTTGTTTTTTTGAAGAAAACCAGTTGGTCATTCCTTATATTGTCATATTTTTTAATTTGATAAAACCCCTGCTTCAGGTCACTGAAAAAAAAATACGCTCCACAAAATACAAATGAAGTCACCGATTCACAAAACTGCTCTGCAAGAAAAAAAAAATTTTGAGCCTTGATTGTGAAACATTTCAGCCATATCGCCCAGCCCTACCTGTGCCCATAACTACTGTCTCGTTACTGCACTTCTAAGCACAAAGTCTTTAGGTAAGTTACCTGACTTGCGGAATTGTACTTAAAGCGGAAGTCAACCTAAACATATTTTTTTCAAGAATATGTTCCCAGCAGGCCCTCTTGTTGAAACACTACGTTCTGATTAATTTTGCGTTTGTGGAATATAAGTTAAGCAGCAAAATGCACTCGTTTTTAGCCATCTCAGGGGGTGGCCATTTTGTCTTCTGTCGACTGAAAATGACTTCGCAACTGCTCACAACGACCAATCACGGCTCAGATTCAGAGAACAGGTCAGCCGTGATTGGTCGTTGTGAGCAGTTGCTAAAAACAGGTAAATTTTGCTATATTCCACAAACGCAAAATTAATCAGAATGCTGTGTTTCAACTAGTGGGCCTGCTGGGAACATATCCTTGAAAAAAATATGTTTGGGTTGACTTCCGCTTTAAATAACTTTGCTGACCAGATTGTCAATCATTTACCGGACTATTTTTTTTTTTTTTCTTTTTTTTTTTTTTAAATGAACACTCAATAATATTAAACCTGTTTAATGTGATGTGTTGAAAATGTTGATGCACCTAACGAGTGCTGGTGCAACCAAGTAAAAAGGTTGGGTGCACCGTTGCAACCAGTGCAAAAAGTTAGTCTAGAATCCTGTTTGAGTAGATGCCATGGCATGGGCTTGCATGGCTTGGGATTTCACTTGTATAACACTTTTCTAACTTCAAAGTACTCAAAGCGCTTTAACACCGTCTCCTCAATTGAGGCTTATTGTCTAAATCAGGGGTGACCAACTTCTTTGAAAGTGCTACTGTGCTTCTTGACCCATGGACACCATGTTGGTGACACCTTGGTCTAAATAATTATATATTTCTATTCTGGCATGTTGTTCCTGTTGAAAACTGATAGATGCATTCCCTAAACAGAGGAAGTGTGCATTTTTGATTGGCAGAGCACAAGACTGTTGTGTGTTTCACTAAATGTGATTAGCTTGATTCAGGCGTTTAGGTCCATGCAGGCATGACATTGGGTTACTAATATTCTCCATCAACTATGCAGCACAGTGTAGCTGTTGTGAACTAGCACAATATAACTCACCCTCCCTTTTCTCCCATGCTCCCCCTTCTCTTTGTTTGTTTCATCAAAGGTCGCACACAAACAGGAAGTGAAGGACGCCAGGGGATTTGACTTTAGGCTTGAGAGGGAGTCCTATTGCCATAGTATCAGCCATGCCTGGTTGCCTTACAGCTGTAGTAGCACAACACTAGGTGGTTAGCAACAGTTTCAGAAAGACTGTATGTATTGCAAGAATAATTCTTAAATGAAGGATTCTGCATTTGAAAGTAATACTTACTTAAACAGGGTTTCCCCTCAGAAAACTTGTTAAGACTGGTGGAAGAGAAGCCGACCGGCCTCATAAGTTTTAGTGTACTGTATTAACATTAATATTTTGGTAGGCCTGTCATGATAATTTTTTAACTATCACAGTAAACGATAGTATTGTTTTTTTTTGTTGTTTCTTTTTTTTAAATGCCACTGATATACTGATTGTTAAAGAGCAAAAATACAGTACAAAACTACATCCTTTTAAAGCGGAAGTCAATCCAAACATATTTTTTTCAAGGATATGTTCTCAGCAGGCAAACTAGTTGAAACACGGCATTCTGATTAATTTTGCGTTTGTGGAATATAAATTAAGCAGCAAAATGCACTCGTTTTTAGCCATCTTTGGGGGCGAGTGCATTTTGCTGCTTAACTTATATAAAGAATAAATCACTCAGGGAATTTACTTAGCTGTAACCTTTCAACAATGCACATTGCACACACATAATTACGTATGATCACATATTTTAGTGCTAATGGTCATTTTCATGTGAAGACATTTACAAGGACCAAAATAAAAACAAATGATTAAAAATATCACTCACAATGCACATTGCACACACATACGTACGTATGAACACATATTTGTATATAAATGCAGTTCCCCAAACATTTTAGTGCTAATGGTCATTTTCATGTGAAGACATTTTCAAGGACCAAAATAAAAACAAATGTTTAAAAATATCACTCACCATAGCTACACTTCAACGAGCCATGGCTGTTTGTATTCCAACAAGTATTAACTACTATTATGACAGCACGACACAGTGCTGTGTATTAAGCACTGGACATGGATGGAATCCCTGCTGAAACATTTACTTTATACATTGGTTAAACAGGCTTTATCATATATATTTCTCTGGTGTAAGTTTAGTTTAGAGTTTACGACATTATAGTTCCTCTGACCTGATGGCAGACAAGGGACAGACGAGCTGCCCTAGAAAGGGAACGGCAAACCTTGTATGAATTGGTATGCATGGTAAATCACAATTGTAATGTATGTGCAGTGTGCAGTGATTAAGAATTTACCTTTTTATTATGTAATTTGGGATTTAAAAGAAAAAATATATTTGTCATATATTAGGAATGCTTGACTATGGAAAAAAAAAATATTAAAAATTATTAATCACAATTATTTTGGTCATTAATATCACGATTATTCTAACGATCGTTTATTTTTTGGTTCAAAACGACATTTTTTAAACAAAACATATAAGGACAAAGATATTTATTTGAAACACTATGTAAGTTCCTTTTGGACCAAACAAAATTATCAAATCTGTTTTTATAAAATAAAAAAGGTGCAAATGTATTAATTCATGTATGATTTAATTGTGTAAACAAACATAATGCGTTGGATATAAATGCACATTAGAAATAGTTTTTTACGATTATGCCAATTTTGTAATTGTGGAGTGTAATAATCGTAATTGTAATTGAATTTCGATTAATTGCACAGCCCTAATAGCTATCAATCATATCTCTGTAGCTATTTTATGCCGATCCATCATATCTGTCATATATTGTACTGTATCTATTGTATCGCATATCCATTTTAGTAGGGACCTTTTTTTTCTCACCGATACCAATACGGGTACTCAACTTTTGAGTAGTCACCTATACCAAGTACGGATGCCACTAGTACTTTTGATACATACATCCATCCATCCATTATCTGTACCGCTTCTCCTCACAAGGGTCGTGGGGCGTGCTGGAGCCTATCCCAGCTGTCTTTGGGCAGTAGGCGGGGGACACCCTGAACTGGTTGCCAGCCAATCGCAGGGCACACAGAGACAAACATCCGCACTCACAATCACACCTAGGGGCAATTTAGAGTATCCAATCAACTTACCATGCATGTTTTTGGAATGTGGGAGGAAACCGGAGTGCCCGGAGAAAACCCACGCAGGCATGGGGAGAACATGCAAACTCCACACAGGGAGGCCGTAGCCGGGATCGAACCCACGACCTCTGAACTGTGAGGCGGACGTGCTAACCAGTCGACCACCGTGCCGCCTTGATACATACAATTTTTATAAAACCAATGACAGATAGTTTTAAAGAATATATCCCAATATTATATTACATTTTTTCATGTCTGAAAGAAATTTGCTACATTTGCTAACACTAGCAAGCCTTCACCACTCTGTGAGATACAGTCTTTAACACAATCGTGTCTACTGCTTTGGGGTATAGCATCTTTGTATTATCCCTGAATATGCATTTACAACACTGCTAGGGGAGCACCCATGTAAACAATGCACATTACAGTGTACACATCAAAAGTGTACATTTGTTGAAAGCTAGTTTTACTCACAGATATTTGGAATGGTATTTTCCCTGTAGATATTTGTTTTATTTTGTTTTATCTCTAATAAATGTAATATCTTTCAAATTAGAGTATTTTGATTGGTTAAAAAAACAATTATCGCTATCTACTGTAGTGAAGTACTTATTGTTATACCTTGAAAATTTTTCAGCTGTACCACCCAGCCCTATTAGGAAAACCTGTACCTACACTTACAATAGTTTTCCTCATCTGTGGTGTACACACCTTTCCACGCTCACGTTCAGATGTATCAAGTATGAAATGGCTGTGGGACTGTGGGGTGCTAGACCACAACTAAATGGCTGGCGTACGCATGTTATTCTTGCCGTTGGAGAGTCGTAGTGATGATGCTGAGCAATGGCGTGCAAAGTAGAGTAGATGCCCGGGGTGAACGGCTGGTTTTAATGCTCCCATTTTTTTTTTTTAATCAATGGGGGGGCGTTTTTTGCTATTGCAATGTGCACCCAACCTGGGGATCGAGCTCATGCGGCCACCACGTCTCTGGATTGGGAGTGCTGACGCTAAAAGTCCTGGCTGTCGTTGCTGTTGATCATACAAAGTGATTAGACTCGGTTTATTCTAATTTACATATTTATTATTTATATACAATAAGGGTTTGGAGAGGGAGGTGTCAGGTACTCCGGCATTTCCACATTGATTCAGATGTGCAAAAGGAATGTGCTTGGCCTCATGTGTTCGCAGAGATTCATGCGTTGGGAGTTTTTGCATGCAACGTTTTCTGGATTTGGCTGTATGCCGTGTTTCAGTATGAAATCCATGCAAGTCTTTGTACATGAGGCCCCTGGCTCTGAGAATTGTGGAATTTTGTCTTTTTTAATAAGTGAAATAACCTTGACCTTGAACAGCATTTTCCCTAGCCAGCAGCACTTTCTCTTACAGCCCAGCATGAAAGATTGACCGCTGGCTTTAAAGTCTGTTTCAGTCAGTACATCACATTGCACATTCAATATTTTTACTCACACACGAATGGAGAACATCTACCCTGGCACACAAACAAGGAACCACTGCCCCCACCCCCTACTTTCAACTCCAACAGTGTGGCAAAACACAATATGCTGTGGTTGCTGTGAAACCTAATGGGGTATCCCAGGAAGTAGGTTATGTGAAAACTCTGAGGAACTTAGCTGTGAGATGAGGTAAAGTCTGAATTAGTCTGTGCAGAGAGCCAGGTAAGAGTAATTTCGATTGAGTCCAGCGTTTCTGTGGATCCTTACAGGTCTTAAACTACATTGAATCCCTGAATCTAAAAACAAGTCCTTAATTGCCTTTAAAATGTCTTCAGTCTAATCAGTCTTTCAAAATCCTTGAAAAATGTTACTACATTAGAAGTATTTTATGATGCTCCGGCATTTGAATAACCCACTCTGTATGGCGATGCATGGCGTCATGACTCAAATGGACGTCATTTCCGCTTGTTACTTTCAATAGTCAAAAAACCCACTTGATATTAATGTCACTCACCACAGGAATGCAGCAGCTGGTTTCCTCCTCGGTCCAAAAGTGTGCTTTTGTGCTTCATCTCTGAGCTTATTTACCTCTGCTTGTGTATTTTGCATGGGTTGTGCGCCAAACAACCGCATTCAAGCACTTCCTGTACTACAAAGACCGGCATTCCTTGCAGTTGAGCATACGCAGATCGTTTTGATCGTGTCTGCGCGTCTGCAGTATCTTTTCCTTTTTCGCCCTCCTCTCCTTCTCTATCCAGCTCTCTGCAGTAATGCTAAGTACAGCATCTTATGCTTTTTATTTTGATGTAATTTCGTTTTCTTATACAAAATGTTTTGACGTACATTTCGACCTTAATGGTGAAATCCGACATACGCGGAAATTTGTGTTACATCGCCAGTGTAGGAAAGGAAAACGTAAATTGAGGATTTCCTGTATACTAACGTTCTTAGAAATAATTTACTAAATGACTCTCATGGTTATACTATGCAATCACGATATTGGAACCAAGAGCAGATGATAAATGCACGTCATTCATGTACTGTAGCAACGTGGGACGTTGGGAACATTGTGAAGTTGGTCTTATATTGAATTTCAGATGGAATTAAAAAGTCTTGAATTTACTGCAACTTGCCTTAAGCTCTAGGAACCCTGGAGTCACCAGGGTAACACACTCAAAATACCCCCCAAGAGATACTGACACAGAAATACTAACTAAATGAATAACAAACAGAATATCCTCTTTAAAAAAAGGAAGTTAGTGAAACAACTATCACCCAAAGAGCACCATCTGATTATACGTTTTTTTCTTTTCTTCTCTGCGTTATAAATATGAGCCTGAAATATAGTTGCAGTGAAGCAAGCAGCTGTGTTTTAAGTGTATATAGATTAAAAGGGCAATTTACAAAAGTGTTTTTTACCAGTTAAAGGGAAAAAAATCTCTCTCTCGTGCATGTTTATTTGCATACAGTACAGTAAAGTGTGTAGCGTATCATCAACATTCAGTCACGCTGCTTCTTTCCTCTCCTGTCAGTGAACTTGCTCGCCGCTGAGGCAAGCACGACTCACGTACAAACACAGACGCACACACGGAGAAACACAGACGGCATGAACAAAGTTGAAGCAGATATATAAAACTATATATGAATTATAAATTGAATCCCTTCATATTAAAAATACAGTGGTACCTCTACTTACGAACGTCTCTTCATACGAAATTTTCAAGTTACGAAACGCCTCAACAGAAAAATATTGCCTCTTGTTACGAAAGAAATTTCAAGATAAGAAAGGTAAAAATAAAGTATGGGCTGCCACTCGCAGCTCCGGAGTTTCCTGAACGCCACCTACTCATAGCTGCTCTGCCATTGGCTAGCCTAGCATCTTCCTGGCATCCCATTGGCTAAGAGAGACCTCTACCGTATGTGTCTATGTGTGTAGATAGATAGATATGTCTATGCAGCGTCCTCGTCAGTCGCCCCTCGGGCCATGAGGTGTTCCGATAGTTTTACATGAATTAGAAACGAGGAAAAGAAGGAAAAAAAAGGAGAAAATTGTGTTTTTTTTGTCCAAACAAACTAAGAGATAATAGAAAATTATGAAAAGGGGATGTGTTTGGTTGATCTCACCAAAGACTATGACCGTAATGTATCAACAGTCCCCACGTTATTAAATCAGTTTCCAAAACGCCAGGCAAAAAACACTTCTGAAAGAGAACATGAGCTAAAAAGGGCAAAAAGCGATGAGGACAGCAATTAAAAGGTAAACGACCATCATTTTTATTCTTTACTGTATTCTTTTTTTTTTTTTTTTTTTACATTATGCACAACTCTCCTTTATTGTGCAATAATCTAATTGTAACATGTATTTGTTGCATGTTTAGATGCATTTTTATGCTTTATAAAACATTTATGTCTGAATATAAGGGGGCTTGGAACGGAATATGGCATTTACATGGAAAACGCGTCTCTACAAAATTTTTGACTTGAGAAATTTCTTACAGAACCAATTAATTTCATAAGTAGATGTACCACTGTATACTCTGTCACAATATGAAATTATGGGTAATTAAAAAAAAGAATAATTTAATAAATTAAACATTTTTGAATAGGTTAGTTGTATAGTCCATTAGAGAAGTTAGATTGATTAGAAACAACACTCATACTCCAAAATTCAAACACTTATATGCGGTTATTTTGTATCTACATCATTCTGCCCAAAGACCTTTACAAAGCCTCACATGCACATGCCAAAAGCACGGTTGTCACATTAAGTGACAGTTGCATATCGAGGTGCAACGATTAATTAATCAACGAATCAATTATCAAGTTAATAAATAATTATTTTTGATAATCAATTAATCGTTTGGATACTTTTTGACTTACTTGTACAGTTGTCCAAATCTGCGGAATTTCAGCCTCTCAACTGAAAATATTCTCAGATTTCTGTTATCCTTCATGAAAACAGACTTATTATCTTTGTGGTGAATCAAAATAAAACATTTGCAAACATCTGCTTTTACTTTGGAAAACAATGGCCAACATTTTAGCCTAAGATGTAGCCCTAATTGAACCTTTGAATCTTTATTTGTTGCACATATAATTTAACTTTAAAAGTGTATCATTGTAATCAAAGGGACTGTTGTCATCATCACGATGTGACATTGTGGAGCATACTGGACTATTGTTTACAATCCAACATGTTCTCTGTCGTGGTGTTCCCTCTAAGTTATTGTCATATTTAGCCATTAACGGGTTAACAGGGTTAAGGGATTTATGCTGTTTGAAATATGTGTGTGCGTTCATGTGTGTGTTGGGTGAGAGAGGAAAAAAAAACATGCTTGTGTTCGGTTCGGTTCGCTTCTCATAAACGTCTTTTTACAGGGTTCTACAAAACTAAGAAGACTCAAGCCAAAACACATACTAAGACAACAAAAGGGGCACCTAGTAGGGCTGGGTGATATGACCTCAAATCAATATCACGATAAATTGGGAAGTTTTACCTCAATAACAATAAATTCACGATAAATCCCCCCGCAGATCGCTGTATATTTATGCCAGCTGAAAATAACTGCTGGAAATGGAAATAAACTGCTTTTTTGTTTTTTTTATTGACCAACTGGCACACTTAGCTTTCAATGAAATATAAAAGTATGAAAATCTCTTGTAACCATTCAAGTATAAACATTCATAATAGCTTGCATGACTTGAATAATGTCACACAGCGGTAACGTCTTTGTGGAGGTAATGTCTTTTGTAAACAAATATAAATATTGCCATGTGTAAAGGAGATAGTGTGGCTTGTTGACAAAATGATAAACTTAAAAAAATTAATTAAATTAATAGCTAATAAACAATTGCAAATGTCTACTGTCAAATGAAAGGTAGACTATGTTTTACATCTTTTTAACAAACATTTTAAATAGTGCCATGACCCATGTGCAAAAATGACAGTGTAACACTGATGATTAAAAGCAAGAGGGGCTTAACTTGTCCGTTGCGATGGTGACAAGGTTCTCTTATTTGAGGTCCCATGCCAAGAGCATCAGCAGGGAAATATGCTGTCTTGATCACCCTGGTGTGCAGTTGCCACTTGTCGTCTAATGCACAGTCAGGCTCATATCGGGCTCCATGGTGCGACTTGACCACAGGTCGGATGTGGCTGCAAAATCCTTGACATGTCTAAGCTCGGCAGTAACCTTCTCCCTCTCAGTGTTGTATATATTGGGAAGCACGTTTGGCGAAAAATATTTTCGCGATGGTATTGTGTACTTGTTGGCTGCTTTCATGAGACGTTTAAACCCCGTGCGCTCCACCGAAGCCATATCCCTCGGTTTGGTAGACGTTCTCTCATATAGTGTCGCCCGCACGTCTTCAAACCCAACAGCATGTGCTGTAGGTGGTGAAAAAGGTTGGACGTGTTTGCTCAACATAATCTTTGTGGAACCCAAAATTCTTTCAAACGAAAGATGTCGAATTTCTTTTCGCGACGAGCACAACAGGATCAACTCTACTAACGTTACTTCGTCTTCAGCTATGTCAGCCGCTTCTTCATTTGAACCATCAGCCATTTCCTCATCGTCTATTTCTTTTCCTTTTTCAGACTAGTTGGGTGGAGTCACGTGACTACACACGCTGTACTCCGTCTTAAAGGGAATGAACATAGCCTACCAGCACACACAGTCAAAACAGGCAAAAACAACTTTTATTTTATTTTTCATTACAACACCGAATTTACCGACATGACATCGGTTACTGTAGTAAATTTCGGTAATGGTAAATTTTCGGTTTATCGCCCAGGCCTAGCACCTAGTGCACTATGAAAGTGACGGCGATCATGCCTGCTGGAGTAGTGAGTGGGATCGATACTGTTTGAGCTGATACCACTAAGATCGATTCCCAAACTTTAAACATGAATATGGTTGACACTTCTTTCATAGGGCTGGGTATTGATTCAGATCTCCAAAATTGATTTGATTCACAAGTTTGGATTCAGTTTGGTTGAACGGCCAGGTCTAGGAACAGTTGTGGTCGTCCCAAACTTCTTCCATTTGAGGATTATGGATGCTACTGTGCTCTTAGGAACCCTGAGTGCAGCAGAAATTCTTTTGTAACCTGGGACATATCTGTGCCTTGTCACAATTCTGTCACTGAACTTCATGATTCTAATTTACTGTGAGCTGTGAGGTCTTATATAGACAGGTGTGCCTTTCCGAATCAAATCCAATCAGTTTAATTAAACACAGCTGGACTCCAATAAAGTGGCAGATCCATCTCAAGGAAGAGCAGAAGAAATGGACAGCATATGAGTTAAATATGAAGGTCTGAATACTTATGACCATATGATATTTCAGTTTTTCTTTTTTCATAAATTTGCGAAAATATCTACCTTTCTGTTTTGTTTCTGTCAAGATGGGGTGCTGAGTGTACCTTAATGAGAAATAAAATTTTACTTTAATAAATTTAACTTAAAAAAAAATTTTTTTTTGATTTTGGTAAATGGCTGCAATGACACAGAAAGTGAAACATTTCAAGGGGTCTGAATACTTTCTGGATCCGTATTCTGTATTCCGATTGTATATATGCGTGTGTGTGTTTGTGTATGTACATATAAGTATACATATTACATTAATACATATGCATTGCTGAATGATTCGCAAAAAATATTTACGTAGTTGTTTCATTTTGCACATGATCATTGACACTACAGAGACCCAACTACCTGTGCACATGCAACTTTCCCTTTCAAAACATTGTCTTTCTATTAGGGATAGACCGATATGCTTTTTTCAGGGCCGATACCGATTATTAGTAGTCAAGGCGGCCGATGACCGATATTTGAAGCCGATATGTATTTGTAGAAAAAAGGGGTAAAATGGTGTCAAATTTATGAAAAATAAAAACTCCAACACTTGACTTAGTTTAAAGGCCTTTAAGGCCATGTTTATTAAACAACTTTAGTAATTTACAAGATGTTAAAGCTTTTCTAGATATTAAAAAATAGACAACTTTGTTTTATGTCTCACAAAAAAGTGCAAGGAGCTCCCAGGCTCAGCTGCATGTCTAACAAATATCTCCTTACAGTAAATAGTTTTCTAAAAATCCACTATAACTGAAATGTTTATCTTTCATACTTTGTTTTTTTAAAGTTCAAAAACACAAAAGTGAATCCTCAACGCAACTACTAGCCAGAAAAATAAGCATGTTTCCAAGACCGGACTTTCACATGCCATACTTTGCCGTCAACTTTGCACCATGTACAGCACCTGGAGCGGTGGTTGTTTTCAAGTGCTCTATAAATAAAGTTGAGTTTAGCTTTTCATTACACGGCTTACACACAGACACGCACACACTAGCACTCACTCACGTCTTACTTTTATCACCATTTCCCAATATTATCAGCAACTTTTCTCAGGAGCCATGTCATTCACAAAGCAAATTAACTGTTCTGACATGGGGAGAGTGGTTAGCTTGAGCCGCAAGGCAGCTTACTGTGGCGAGCAGAACTGCCCCTTGTGTTTATGACATTGAAGGGCTCATAGTAATGTTACTAGTGAGTTATAGTAGACTGACATTTACTAAAATTTCAGCGAAGTCTATTGCATTACCTTGAACTACTAACTCGCCGACTCCCGTCGTGTATGTGCCTGGTAGGCTTGTCAAAAATATTGATACTTCGGTACTTACTCGATACTAAACATTTTGAACGGATACAATACTAGCTTGCTGTGGCATCGATATTACTGATACCAAACCACTGACTTTGATACCAACAGCGCTTTGCCAACGTTTGCTCCTAATGGTCTGCTGCTCCTGCACACACTGCCGAAGCCTGCCCCGTGCACCCCTCCCTCCCTGCAGACTCCTCGTCGACTCCCTAGTTAGCCACACGCATGAGCTACAAACAAAGTACGCCCGATTTCCCAAAAAAAAAAAGTGTGCGCCCCTGGCTCCTTCAACCGAAGCTGTGTCGCAATAGCATGGAAGCTCGCCCCCACTCAAGCTGCCGTGGACCTTTCGGTGAGCCCCACCGCTCACTTCGTACTGGCTGGCAAGCGCGGGCCGCAGCGTCGGCTTCTCTGAGCATGCGCCCGGCCCTTCCCACAGATCTCCCAAGCAGCCGCCGCGGTGGCAGCGGTCGCCCATCACGGGATCGCTGATCCTGCTCGGGCCGGGCCGGCCCGGCTGGCTCATTCGGCCGACGCCGAGCCATAGAATGACGTGTAGCGGTTCATGACCCAAAGTCAGAATGGGCTAAGTACGTCTAATGGCAACATTGAACCAACAAGTTCAAAACTCAAATGCACATAGCCAGCTAATATTTAGTTTATAGTATACGCAGCTGCAGCATATACAGAAACACTGTACATACATATACATCATATGATTACATAGACTGCTTGGATTAGATAGACTTCCTTACTTGCCCATAAAATGCAGCGTTGTGTTTGTCATATATATATATATATATATATATATATATATATATTTTCTTTCTAAAGCAAGACAAGGTTAGCCAAGTGTTCAGTAGCATGTTTTCAGTAACAGCTGCATTATTGTATTGTCTTGAACTTCTCAAAAATAAAGCTCTTGTGAAAAATAATACTAAATAATAATGCAAGAAAATGTATTAGAATAAATACTGGTTAAAAACAGCCCTTTGAGTAATCCGTGGTAAAGTTCACAAATAGTAAAAAGTTCATGAAATTGAAGAACAGAGAAGTTCATGTGATTTGTCCAAAAATAAATCCTTCAATTTTTTTTTTGTTAAGAATCGGAATTGTGAATCGTTAGGAACCAGAATCGAATCAAAACATCGGAACCGGAATCGTTCAAATTCAAACGATGCCCA
Organism: Filicampus tigris; assembly: GCF_054856515.1. Lineage (NCBI taxonomy): Eukaryota > Metazoa > Chordata > Actinopteri > Syngnathiformes > Syngnathidae > Filicampus > Filicampus tigris. The sequence continues at coordinate 1,276,163 of NC_141231.1, read as the reverse complement.
ACCCTACCTGCTACTGTTCTGGATAGCGAATAACTGAAAGTATTTTAATTTATTTTATTTTTTATTATTACTATTATTATTATCTGTGACCTGTTGGTTTGCCTTAATAGATAAACATGTGGGTCTAGATTGTCAATTTATGTTACTGTAAGTGGTGGGTGTTATTCTTTTTCACTACCTCAAACAACTTGAAAATGATGTGCCATTGGTGTTGCACAGTATGGTTATTTCTTTGCACTAGTTCAGACAATTTACAGATTAATAATTGTTTTTGTGTGTGTGTTTTGTTCTTTGCACTACTTCTTCCTTTGTTTTGCACTACCCCAGGCTCAGACAACTTAAAATGTGTTATTGGTTCCAGGCAGTGACTATACAGAGGGTTGTCGAAGTTAAATACTGAAGTTGTACTATTTCTTTGCACTACCTCTTAAAAAAACTATTGTACTAATGGTAATTTAAGTTTTTGGCGATTTAAAAATAAATAAATAAATAAAATAAAAAAATATCGGTATTGAAGTTAAAATTCTAGTATCGTGACAAGCCTAGTGCCTGGCTCGTCCAGGAGACACAGAGAGAGAGAGAGAGCAGGGAGCACACACACGCAGCTTTATGCTGATTGGCTGTTACGCACTTCACAAAGAACCAATCAGATGGTGCTTTGGGCGGGCCAATCTGCCTGTGCAGGGCCAGTCGTGCAGCACACAGAGAGAGAGAAGCACGCAATTTTTAATTTATCGGCCTTAAAATTAAAAAAAAAAGGCAGATGCCGATAATCGGCCCGGCCAATAATAGGTCTATCCCAACTATCTATATCGTTAATATTTTTATGATGTCAGTTTTAATTATGGAACAAATTATTCCAACTAAAAATTTTAATCCAAATATAGAAAGTATACTGTATACAGTACACACATTGCAGGGTCTATTTGATGTAATGGCAGTGGTCTGCTTATTTTAGGCAGCTGAACTTCCTGTTTTCGTCATGGAAAACTGTTCGACATCCTTTTATATACAGTATTTGCAAGCCTCAACATGTGTATCCACTTGCTGCTTACATGAAGCATGTGCACATGTTTTACTCATTTACCAAGATTCTTTTTGGACCCCATTTTGAAACCATTGCTCTTAAAAAACATGTCAGTTACAGTCCAAAGTTTTTAAAT